>NW_026907109.1:0-125000 GCF_033978795.1 Nerophis ophidion
GTGATACATGATGTGTGATACATGATGTTTGATACATGATGTGTGATACATGATGTGTGATACATGATGTTTGATACATGACGTGTGATACATGATGTGTGATACATGACGTGTGATACATGATGTGTGATACATGATGTGTGATACATGATGTGTGATACATGATGTTTGATACATGATGTGTGATACATGATGTGTGATACATGATGTTTGATACATGACGTGTGATATATGATGTATGACACATGATGTGTGATACATGATGTTTGATACATGATGTGTGATACATGATGTGTGATATATGATGTGTGATATATGATGTATGACACATGATGTGTGATACATGATGTTTGATACATGATGTGTGATACATGATGTGTGATACATGATGTGTGATACATGATGTGTGATACATGATGTGTGATACATGATGTGTGATACATGATGTTTGATACATGATGTGTGATACATGATGTGTGATACATGATGTGTGATATATGATGTGTGATATATGATGTGTTATATATGATGTATGACACATGATGTGTGATACATGATGTGTGATACATGATGTGTGATACATGATGTGTGACACATGATGTGTGATACATGACGTGTGATATATGATGTGTGATACATGATTTTTGATACATGATGTGTGATACATGACGTGTGATACATGATGTGTGATACATGATGTGTGATACATGATGTGTGATACATGATGTGTGATACATGATGTGTGACACATGATGTGTGATACATGACGTGTGATACATGATGTGTGATACATGATGTGTGATAGATGATGTGTGATACATGACGTGTGATACATGATGTGTGATACATGATGTGTGATACATGATGTGTGATACATGATGTGTGACACATGATGTGTGATACATGATGTTTGATACATGATGTGTGATACATGATGTGTGATATATGATGTGTGATACATGATGTGTGATACATGATGTGTGATACATGATGTGTGATACATGATGTTTGATACATGACGTGTGATACATGATGTGTGATACATGATGTGTGATACATGACGTGTGATACATGACGTGTGATACATGATGTGTGATACATGATGTGTGATACATGATGTGTGATACATGACGTGTGATACATGACGTGTGATACATGATGTGTGATACATGACGTGTGATACATGATGTGTGATACATAATGTGTGATACATGACGTGTGATACATGACGTGTGATACATGATGTGTGATACATGATGTGTGATACATGATGTGTGATACATGATGTGTGAGACATGACGTGTGATACATGATATGTGATACATGATGTGTGAGACATGATGTGTGATACATGATGTGTGATACATGATGTGTGATACATGATGTGTGATGTAGGACATGATGTTTGATAAATGACGTGTGATACATGATGTGTAATACATTACGTGTGATACATGATGTGTGATACATGATGTGTGATACATGATGTGTGATACATGATGTGTGATACATGACGTGTGATACATGATGTTTGATACATGACGTGTGATATATGATGTGTGATACATGATGTGTGATACATGATGTGTGATACATGATGTGTGATACATGACGTGTGATACATGATGTGTGATACATGATGTGTGATACATGATGTGTGATACATGATGTTTGATACATGACGTGTGATACATGATGTGTGATACATGATGTGTGACACATGATGTGTGATACATGACGTGTGATACATGATGTGTGATACATGATGTGTGATACATGATGTGTGACACATGATGTGTGATACATGACGTGTGATATATGATGTGTGATACATGATGTTTGATACATGATGTGTGATACATGACGTGTGATACATGACGTTTGATACATGATGTGTGATACATGATGTGTGATACATGATGTGTGATACATGACGTGTGATACATGACGTTTGATACATGATGTGTGATAAATGATGTGTGATACATGACGTGTGATACATAATGTGTGATACATGATGTGTGATACATGATGTGTGATATATGATGTGTGATACATGATGTTTGATACATGATGTGTGATACATGATGTGTGATACATGATGTGTGATACATGATGCGTGATACATGATGTTTGATACATGACGTGTGATACATGATGTGTGATACATGATGTTTGATACATGATGTGTGATACATGATGTGTGATACATGATGTGTGATACATGATGTGTGATACATGATGTGTGATACATGATGTGTGATACATGATGTGTGATACATGATGTTTGATACATGATGTGTGATACATGATGTTTGATACATGATGTGTGATACATGATGTGTGATTTATGATGTGTGATACATGATGTGTGATACATGATGTGTGATACATGATGTGTGATACATGATGTGTGATACATTATGTGTGACACATGATGTGTGATACATGATGTTTGATACATGATGTGTGATACATGATGTGTGATACATTATGTGTGACACATGATGTTTGATACATGATGTGTGATACATGATGTGTGATACATGATGTGTGATACATTATGTGTGACACATGATGTGTGATACATGATGTTTGATACATGATGTGTGATACATGATGTTTGATACATGATGTGTGTTCCTTGATGTGTGATTTATGATGTGTGATACATGATGTGTGATACATGATGTGTGATACATGATGTGTGATACATGATGTGTGATACATGATGTGTGATTTATGATGTGTGATACATGATGTGTGATACATGATGTGTGATACATGACGTGTGATACATGATGTGTGATACATGATGTGTGATACATGATGTGTGACACATGATGTGTGATACATGACGTGTGATATATGATGTGTGATACATGATGTTTGATACATGATGTGTGATACATGACGTGTGATACATGACGTTTGATACATGATGTGTGATACATGATGTGTGATACATGATGTGTGATACATGACGTGTGATACATGACGTTTGATACATGATGTGTGATAAATGATGTGTGATACATGACGTGTGATACATAATGTGTGATACATGATGTGTGATACATGATGTGTGATATATGATGTGTGATACATGATGTTTGATACATGATGTGTGATACATGATGTGTGATACATGATGTGTGATACATGATGCGTGATACATGATGTTTGATACATGACGTGTGATACATGATGTGTGATACATGATGTTTGATACATGATGTGTGATACATGATGTGTGATACATGATGTGTGATACATGATGTGTGATACATGATGTGTGATACATGATGTGTGATACATGATGTTTGATACATGATGTGTGATACATGATGTTTGATACATGATGTGTGATACATGATGTGTGATTTATGATGTGTGATACATGATGTGTGATACATGATGTGTGATACATGATGTGTGATACATGATGTGTGATACATTATGTGTGACACATGATGTGTGATACATGATGTTTGATACATGATGTGTGATACATGATGTGTGATACATTATGTGTGACACATGATGTTTGATACATGATGTGTGATACATGATGTGTGATACATGATGTGTGATACATTATGTGTGACACATGATGTGTGATACATGATGTTTGATACATGATGTGTGATACATGATGTTTGATACATGATGTGTGATACATGATGTGTGATTTATGATGTGTGATACATGATGTGTGATACATGATGTGTGATAAATGATGTGTGATACATGATGTGTGATACATGATGTTTGATACATGATGTGTGATACATGATGTTTGATACATGATGTTTGATACATGATGTGTGATACATGATGTTTGATACATGATGTTTGATACATGATGTGTGATACATGATGTGTGATATATGATGTGTGATACATGACGTGTGATACATGATGTGTGATATATGATGTGTGATACATGATGTGTGATATATGATGTGTGATACATGACGTGTGATACATGATGTGTGATACATGACGTGTGATACATGATGTGTGATACATGATGTGTGATACATGACGTGTGATATATGATGTGTGATACATGACGTGTGATACATGATGTGTGATACATGACGTGTGATATATGATGTGTGATACATGATGTGTGATACATGACGTGTGATACATGATGTGTGATACATGACGTGTGATACATGATGTGTGATATATGATGTGTGATACATGATGTGTGATACATGATGTGTTATACATGATGTGTGATATATGATGTGTGATACATGATGTGTGATACATGATGTGTGATATATGATGTGTGATACATGATGTGTGATACATGACGTGTGATATATGATGTGTGATACATGATATGTGATACATGATGTGTGATACATGACGTGTGATGTGTGATACATGATGTGTGATACATGATGTGTGATATATGATGTGTGATACATGATGTGTGATACATGACGTGTGATATATGATGTGTGATACATGATGTGTGATACATGATGTGTGATACATGACGTGTGATACATGATGTGTGATACATGATGTGTGATACATGACGTGTGATACATGATGTGTGATACATGATGTGTGATACATGATGTGTGATACATGATGTTTGATACATGATGTGTGATACATGATGTGTGATACATGATGTGTGATACATGATGTGTGACACATGATGTGTGATACATGATGTGTGATACATGATGTGTGATACATGATGTTTGATACATGATGTGTGATACATGATGTGTGATACATGATGTGTGATACATGATGTTTGATACATGATGTGTGATACATGATGTGTGATACATGATGTGTGACACATGATGTGTGATACATGATGTGTGATACATGATGTGTGATACATGATGTGTGATACATGATGTGTGATATATGATGTTTGATACATGATGTGTGATACATGATGTTGTATACATGATGTGTGATACATGATGTGTGATATATGATGTGTGATACATGATGTGTGATACATGATGTGTGATACATGATGTGTGATACATGATGTGTGATACATGATGTGTGATATATGATGTTTGATACATGATGTGTGATACATGATGTGTGATACATGATGTGTGATACATGATGTGTGATACATGATGTGTGATACATGATGTGTGATATATGATGTTTGATACATGATGTGTGATACATGATGTTTGATACATGATGTGTGATACATGATGTGTGATATATGATGTGTGATACATGATGTGTGATACATGATGTGTGATACATGATGTGTGATACATGACGTGTGATACATGATGTTTGATACATGATGTGTGATACATGATGTTTGATACATGATGTGTGATACATGATGTGTGATATATGATGTGTGATACATGATGTGTGATACATGATGTTTGATACATGATGTGTGATACATGATGTGTGATACATGATGTGTGATACATGATGTGTGGTATATGATGTGTGACACATGATGTGTGATACATGATGTGTGATATATGATGTGTGATACGTGATGTGTGATACATGATGTTTGATACATGATGTGTGATACATGATGTGTGATACATGATGTGTGATACATGATGTTTGATACATAATGTGTGATATATGATGTGTGATACATGATGTGTGATACATGATGTGTGATATATGATGTGTGATACATGATGTGTGTTACATGATGTGTGATACACAATGTGTGATATATGATGTGTGATACATGATGTGTGATATATGATGTGGTATACATGTTGTGTGATACATGATGTGTGATACATGACGTGTGATATATGATGTGTGATACATGACGTGTGATACATGATGTGTGATACATGACGTGTGATATATGATGTGTGATACATGATGTGTGATACATGACGTGTGATACATGATGTGTGATACATGACGTGTGATACATGATGTGTGATATATGATGTGTGATACATGATGTGTGATACATGATGTGTTATACATGATGTGTGATATATGATGTGTGATACATGATGTGTGATACATGATGTGTGATATATGATGTGTGATACATGATGTGTGATACATGACGTGTGATATATGATGTGTGATACATGATATGTGATACATGATGTGTGATACATGACGTGTGATGTGTGATACATGATGTGTGATACATGATGTGTGATATATGATGTGTGATACATGATGTGTGATACATGACGTGTGATATATGATGTGTGATACATGATGTGTGATACATGATGTGTGATACATGACGTGTGATACATGATGTGTGATACATGATGTGTGATACATGACGTGTGATACATGATGTGTGATACATGATGTGTGATACATGATGTGTGATACATGATGTTTGATACATGATGTGTGATACATGATGTGTGATACATGATGTGTGATACATGATGTGTGACACATGATGTGTGATACATGATGTGTGATACATGATGTGTGATACATGATGTTTGATACATGATGTGTGATACATGATGTGTGATACATGATGTGTGATACATGATGTTTGATACATGATGTGTGATACATGATGTGTGATACATGATGTGTGACACATGATGTGTGATACATGATGTGTGATACATGATGTGTGATACATGATGTGTGATACATGATGTGTGATATATGATGTTTGATACATGATGTGTGATACATGATGTTGTATACATGATGTGTGATACATGATGTGTGATATATGATGTGTGATACATGATGTGTGATACATGATGTGTGATACATGATGTGTGATACATGATGTGTGATACATGATGTGTGATATATGATGTTTGATACATGATGTGTGATACATGATGTGTGATACATGATGTGTGATACATGATGTGTGATACATGATGTGTGATACATGATGTGTGATATATGATGTTTGATACATGATGTGTGATACATGATGTTTGATACATGATGTGTGATACATGATGTGTGATATATGATGTGTGATACATGATGTGTGATACATGATGTGTGATACATGATGTGTGATACATGACGTGTGATACATGATGTTTGATACATGATGTGTGATACATGATGTTTGATACATGATGTGTGATACATGATGTGTGATATATGATGTGTGATACATGATGTGTGATACATGATGTTTGATACATGATGTGTGATACATGATGTGTGATACATGATGTGTGATACATGATGTGTGGTATATGATGTGTGACACATGATGTGTGATACATGATGTGTGATATATGATGTGTGATACATGATGTGTGATACATGATGTTTGATACATGATGTGTGATACATGATGTGTGATACATGATGTGTGATACATGATGTTTGATACATAATGTGTGATATATGATGTGTGATACATGATGTGTGATACATGATGTGTGATATATGATGTGTGATACATGATGTGTGTTACATGATGTGTGATACACAATGTGTGATATATGATGTGTGATACATGATGTGTGATATATGATGTGGTATACATGTTGTGTGATACATGATGTGTGATACATGATGTGTGATACATGATGTGTGATACATGATGTGTGATATATGATGTGGAATACATGTTGTGTGATACATGATGTGTGATACATGACGTGTGATACATGATGTGTGATACATGATGTGTGATACATGATGTGTGATACATGATGTGTGATATATGATGTGTGATACACGATGGGTGATACATGATGTGTGATACATGATGTGTGATACATGACGTGTGATACATGATGTGTGATACATGATGTGTGATACATGATGTGTGATACATGATGTGTGATACATGACGTGTGATACACGATGGGTGATACATGATGTGTGATACATGATGTGTGATACATGATGTGTGATACATGATGTGTGATATATGATGTGGAATACATGTTGTGTGATACATGATGTGTGATACATGACGTGTGATACATGATGTGTGATACATGATGTGTGATACATGATGTGTGATACATGATGTGTGATATATGATGTGGAATACATGTTGTGTGATACATGATGTGTGATACATGACGTGTGATACATGTTGTGTGATACATGATGTGTGATACATGATGTGTGATACATGATATGTGATACATGATGTGTGATACATGATGTGTGATACATGATGTGTGATACATGACGTGTGATACATGATGTGTGATATGTGATGTGTGATACATGATGTGTGATACATGATGTGTGATACATGATGTTTGATACATGATGTGTGATACATGATGTGTGATACATGATGTGTGATACATGACGTGTGATACATGATGTGTGATACATGATGTGTGATACATGATGTTTGATACATGACGTGTGATACATGATGTGTGATACATGATTTGTGATACATGATGTGTGATACATGATGTTTGATACATGACGTGTGATACATGATGTGTGATACATGATGTGTGATATATGATGTGTGATACATATTGTGTGATACATGACGTGTTATACATGATGCGTGATATGTGATGTGTGATACATGATGTTTGATACATGACGTGTGATATATGATGTGTGATACATGATGTGTGATACATGATGTGTGATACATGATGTGTGATACATGACGTGTGATGCATGATGTGTGATACGTGATGTGTGATACATGATGTTTGATACATGATGTGTGATACATGATGTGTGATACATGATGTGTGATACATGACGTGTGATACATGATGTGTGATACATGATGTGTGATATATGATGTGTGATACATGATGTGTGATACATGATGTGTGATACATGATGTGTGATGTATGATGTGTGATACATGATGTGTGATACATGATGTGTGATATATGATGTGTGATACATGATGTGTGATACATGACGTGTGATATATGATGTGTGATACATGATGTGTGATACATGATGTGTGATACATGACGTGTGATACATGATGTGTGATACATGACGTGTGATACATGATGTGTGATACATGACATGTGATACATGATGTGTGATACATGATGTGTGATACATGATGTGTGATACATGATGTTTGATACATGATGTGTGATACATGATGTGTGATTCATGATGTTTGATACATGACGTGTGATACATGATGTGTGATACATGATGTGTGATATATGATGTGTGATACATGATGTGTGATACATGATGTGTGATACATGATGTTTGATACATGATGTGTGATACATGATGTTTGATACATGATGTGTGATACATGATGTGTGATATATGATGTGTGATACATGATGTGTGATACATGATGTTTGATACATGATGTGTGATACATGATGTGTGATACATGATGTGTGATACATGATGTGTGATATATGATGTGTGACACATGATGTGTGATACATGATGTGTGATACATGATGTGTGATACATGATGTGTGATACATGATGTTTGATACATGATGTGTGATACATGACGTGTGATACATGATGTGTGATACATGATGTGTGATACATGATGTGTGATACATGACGTGTGATACATGATGTGTGATACATGATGTGTGATATATGATGTGTGATACATATTGTGTGATACATGACGTGTGATACATGATGTGTGATATGTGATGTGTGATACATGATGTTTGATACATGACGTGTGATACATGATGTGTGATACATGATGTGTGATATATGATGTGTGATACATGATGTGTGATACATGACGTGTGATACATGATGTGTGATACATGACGTGTGATACATGATGTGTGATACATGATGTGTGATACATGATGTGTGATACATGACGTGTGATACATGATGTGTGATAAACAATGTGTGATACATGATGTTTGATACATGACGTGTGATACATGATGTGTGATACATGATGTGTGATATATGATGTGTGATACATGATGTGTGATACATGATGTGTGACACATGATGTGTGATACATGACGTGTGATATATGATGTGTGATACATGATGTTTGATACATGATGTGTGATACATGACGTGTGATACATGATGTGTGACACATGATGTGTGATACATGACGTGTGATACATGACGTGTGATACATGATGTGTGATACATGATGTGTGATACATGATGTGTGATACATGACGTGTGATACATGATTTGTGATACATGACATGTGATACATGATGTGTGATACATGATGTGTGATACATGACGTGTGATACATGATGTGTGATACATGATGTGTGATACATGATGTGTGATACATGATGTTTGATACATGATGTGTGATACATGATGTGTGATACATGATGTGTGATACATGATGTTTGATACATGATGTGTGATACATGATGTGTGACACATGATGTGTGATACATGATGTTTGATACATGATGTGTGATACATGATGTGTGATATATGATGTGTGATATATGATGTGTGACACATGATGTGTGATACATGATGTGTGATACATGACGTGTGATACATGATGTGTGATACATGATGTGTGATACATGATGTGTGATACATGATGTGTGATACATGATGTGTGATACATGATGTGTGATACATGATGTGTGATACATGATGTGTGATACATGACGTGTGATACATGATGTGTGATACATGACGTGTGATACATGATGTGTGATACATGATGTGTGATACATGATGTGTGATACATGACGTGTTTTACATGATGTGTGATACGTGATGTGTGATACATGATGTTTGATACATGACGTGTGATACATGATGTGTGATACATGATGTGTGATATATGATGTGTGATACATGACGTGTGATACATGATGTGTGATACATGACGTGTGATACATGATGTGTGATACATGATCTGTGATACATGACGTGTGATACATGATGTGTGATACATGACGTGTGATACATGATGTGTGATACATGATGTGTGATACATGACGTGTGATACATGATGTGTGATACATGATGTGTGATACATGATGTTTGATACATGACGTGTGATATATGATGTGTGATACATGACGTGTGATACATGATGTGTGATACATGATGTGTGATACATGATGTGTGATACATGATGTGTGATACATGATGTTTGATACATGACGTGTGATACATGATGTGTGATACATGATGTGTGATACATGACGTTTGATACATGATGTGTGATACGTGATGTGTGATACATGATGTTTGATACATGACGTGTGATACATGATGTGTGATACATGATGTGTGATATATGATGTGTGATACATGATGTGTGATACATGATGTGTGACACATGATGTGTGATACATGACGTGTGATATATGATGTGTGATACATGATGTTTGATACATGATGTGTGATACATGACGTGTGATACATGATGTGTGATACATGATGTGTGATACATGACGTGTGATACATGACGTGTGATACATGATGTGTGATACATGATGTGTGATACATGATGTGTGATACATGACGTGTGATACATGATTTGTGATACATGATGTTTGATACATGATGTGTGATACATGATGTGTGATACATGATGTGTGATACATGATGTTTGATACATGATGTGTGATACATGATGTGTGACACATGATGTGTGATACATGATGTGTGATACATGATGTGTGATACATGATGTGTGATACATGACGTGTGATACATGATGTGTGATACATGATGTGTGATACATGATGTTTGATACATGACGTGTGATATATGATGTGTGATACATGACGTGTGATACATGATGTGTGATACATGATGTGTGATACATGATGTGTGATACATGATGTGTGATACATGTGTGATATATGATGTGTGATACATGACGTGTGATACATGATGTGTGATACATGACGTGTGATACATGATGTGTGATACATGATGTGTGATACATGACGTGTGATACATGATGTGTGATACATGACGTGTGATACATGATGTGTGATACATGATGTGTGATACATGACGTGTGATACATGATGTGTGATACATGATGTGTGATACATGATGTTTGATACATGACGTGTGATATATGATGTGTGATACATGACGTGTGATACATGATGTGTGATACATGATGTGTGATACATGATGTGTGATACATGATGTGTGATACATGATGTTTGATACATGACGTGTGATACATGATGTGTGATACATGATGTGTGATACATGACGTGTGATACATGATTTGTGATACATGATGTGTGATACATGATGTGTGATATATGATGTGTGATACATGATGTGTGATACATGATGTGTGACACATGATGTGTGATACATGACGTGTGATATATGATGTGTGATACATGAGGTTTGATACATGATGTGTGATACATGACGTGTGATACATGATGTGTGATACATGATGTGTGATACATGACGTGTGATACATGACGTGTGATACATGATGTGTGATACATGATGTGTGATACATGATGTGTGATACATGACGTGTGATACATGATTTGTGATACATGACGTGTGATACATGATGTGTGATACATGATGTGTGATACATGACGTGTGATACATGATGTGTGATACATGATGTGTGATACATGATGTGTGATACATGATGTTTGATACATGATGTGTGATACATGATGTGTGATACATGATGTGTGATACATGATGTTTGATACATGATGTGTGATACATGATGTGTGACACATGATGTGTGATACATGATGTTTGATACATGATGTGTGATACATGATGTGTGATATATGATGTGTGATATATGATGTGTGACACATGATGTGTGATACATGATGTGTGATACATGACGTGTGATACATGATGTGTGATACATGATGTGTGATACATGATGTGTGATACATGATGTGTGATACATGATGTGTGATACATGATGTGTGATACATGATGTGTGATACATGATGTGTGATACATGATGTGTGATACATGACGTGTGATACATGATGTGTGATACATGACGTGTGATACATGATGTGTGATACATGATGTGTGATACATGATGTGTGATACATGACGTGTTTTACATGATGTGTGATACGTGATGTGTGATACATGATGTTTGATACATGACGTGTGATACATGATGTGTGATACATGATGTGTGATATATGATGTGTGATACATGACGTGTGATACATGATGTGTGATACATGACGTGTGATACATGATGTGTGATACATGATGTGTGATACATGACGTGTGATACATGATGTGTGATACATGACGTGTGATACATGATGTGTGATACATGATGTGTGATACATGACGTGTGATACATGATGTGTGATACATGATGTGTGATACATGATGTTTGATACATGACGTGTGATATATGATGTGTGATACATGACGTGTGATACATGATGTGTGATACATGATGTGTGATACATGATGTGTGATACATGATGTGTGATACATGATGTTTGATACATGACGTGTGATACATGATGTGTGATACATGATGTGTATCACACATCATGTACCTCATCATACTTTACTAAGGCCGGGAGTCATCGATTACATTTGTGTATGGACTAAAATCCTGCCTTTACGAGACTGAAAGTAGCCCAGTGGTTAAGACTGTTCCATGAGAACAAACTGTACAGAGTTCAAACCCCACTCAGGTCAGCAGTATTTTTTCCACCTCATCTTACTCCAGTGAGTCAGGGGTCGTAGATAACATTTGTGTATGGAAAGAAATCCTCTCTTCACAGGACCAGGGATAGCTCAGTGCTTAAGACAGGTACTGGGTTCGAATCCCACTCATGTTGACAAAATTGAGTTTAAGCTTGTCATACTTTACTGAGCCAGGAGTCCTCGATTACATTTGTGTATAGAACACAATCTTCTCTTCACGACACCCAGGATAGACCAGGTGTTAAGACATCTGACTCGAAATGAAAAGTACTGGGTTCAAGTCCCACTCAGGTTGACTGCATTTTGTTCTACCTCATCAAACTTTCCTGGGCCATCAGTCCTCGATTACATTTGTGTATGAAAAAAAAAATATCTCATCAAGACCCAGGATAGCCCAGTGGTTAAGACTGCTGACTCTGAATGACAGGTACTGGGTTCGAATCCCACTCATGTTGACAAAATTTTGTTTAAGCTTGTCATACTTTACTGAGCCAGGAGTCCTCGATTACATTTGTGTATAGAACACAATCTTCTCTTCACAAGACCCAGGATAGACCAGGGGTTAAGACATCTGACTCGGAATGAAAAGTACTGGGTTCAAATCCCACTCAGGTTGAGTGTATTTTGTTTTACCTCATCAAACTTTACTGGGCCATCAGTCCTCGATTACATTTGTGTATGAAAAAAAATACCTCATCAAGACCCAGGATAGCCCAGTGGTTAAGACTGCTGACTCTGAATGACAGGTACTGGGTTCGAATCCCACTCATGTTGACAACATTTTGTTTAAGCTTGTCATACTTTACTGAGCCAGGAGTCCTCGATTACATTTGTGTATAGAACACAATCTTCTCTTCACAAGACCCAGGATAGACCAGGGGTTAAGACATCTGACTTGGAATGAAAAGTACTGGGTTCAAATCTCACTCAGGTTGTGTGTCTTTTGTTCTACCTCATCAAACTTTACTGGGCCACAGTCCTCGATTACATTTGTGTATGAAAAAAAATTGTGTCATCAAGACCCAGGATAGCCCAGTGGTTAAGACTGTTGGCTCAGGTTGAAGAGTGTGGGGTTCGACTCCTGCTTGGGTCGATGTGTAATTTAAAAGATCAGCTGGAGGCTGCAAGTTGACAAATATTGTAACTGTGTCATTTCTCTCATGTAATGTTAAAATAATAATTTAATTTACTTTTTTTTTTATCCAATTACAATTAACCTATTTTATTTTATTTGTACCCAGGAGAGCTCATTGGTCAACGCTCTTTATTTATCCTATTCCCACCCACCTCAGGAGTTACACTCACTCGCACACACACACACACACACACACACACGCGCACTCATTCTCACACACACACACACACACAGGTAACCCCTGAGGTGTCATCATTGACTATTTGACATTTTATTTTGGATTATTATTAGCTTTAGTGTTGACTTAATTTTTCAACTATATGCTAGTCAAAGAAGTAGCACATAACATTAGTCTGTGTGGGGGAGAAGAAGCAGCCCACAATGTATGTCGTCTTGACGCCATACTGCCAAATTACTGACTCCATGTATGGGATTTGAACTCACTACCACTGTATTAGGAGCCCACAGTGTTGACCATTGAGCTATCCTGGGTCCCAACAAAGTTTGGTTTTCGCTCATATACAAATGTTATCAGTGAACTATGATCAGGCAAAACAAAGACCAAGAACTTCCCAGATGTGGCTTTGAACCCAGTAGTACTGCGTGTGAGGAAACAGTGTTAACCATTGAGCTATCACAGGTCCCACTAAGTATTGTTTTTCACTCATATACAAATGTAATCAGTGAACTATGATCAAGGCAAAACAAAAAACTAGCTCTTCCTACAAATGGATTTGAACCCAGTAGTTCTGCATGAGAGGCAGCAGTCTTAACCATTGAGCTATCCTGAGTCTTGTTGGAAGTGTAGTCTGGCTCCTTCATTAATGGAATCGTGACATCTGTCCCAGTAAACTACGATTGAGGTGGAGCTCAATTTTGAACTGAAGTTACATATCAAACCAATTGGGATTCAAACCCAGTACCCCCATATTTGAAGCTCACAGTGTTGACCATTGAGGTATCCTGGGTTCCATCAAGACATGATTTTCACTCATATACAAATGCAATCATTTAACAATGATAGAGATTAAACAAA
This sequence comes from Nerophis ophidion, assembly GCF_033978795.1. Taxonomy (NCBI): domain Eukaryota; kingdom Metazoa; phylum Chordata; class Actinopteri; order Syngnathiformes; family Syngnathidae; genus Nerophis; species Nerophis ophidion. The sequence continues at coordinate 15,786 of NW_026907109.1, forward strand.
AAACAAGACCTCCCATCTTGTGGATTTGAACCCAGTAGTACCGTGTGAGAGGCAGCAGTCTTAACCATTGAGCATTTTGGGTTCTACTACTTCATGATCTGGATCAATATACCAATGTTACATACCTGTTGAGTAGTTGGTGTGTGCCATGTCTCTCAGGTGTGACATACCTGTTGTTGGTTTGTGCCATGTCTCTCAGGTGTGACATACCTGTTGTTGGTTTGTGCCATGTCTCTCAGGTGTGACATACCTGTTGTTGGTGTGTGCCATGTCTCTCAGGTGTGACATACCTGTTGTTGGTGTGTGTCATGTCTCTCAGGTGTGACATACCTGTTGTTGGTGTGTGCCATGTCTCTCAGGTGTGACATACCTGTTGTTGGTGTGTGCCATGTCTCTCAGGTGTGACATACCTGTTGTTGGTGTGTGCCATGTCTCTCAGGTGTGACATACCTGTTGTTGGTGTGTGCCATGTCTCTCAGGTGTGACATACCTGTTGTTGGTGTGTGCCATGTCTCTCAGGTGTGACATACCTGTTGTTGGTGTGTGCCATGTCTCTCAGGTGTGACATACCTGTTGTTGGTGTGTGCCATGTCCCTCAGGTGTGACATACCTGTTGTTGTCATACCTGCCAGCTTGTCTGCAGCAATAAACAAGTCATCAATTGAGTCCACAACATGTTTGATGTTTATTCCTCTCATGTTGAAGTAGTTCCCATCTGCAGTTCGCCCACTGCACTCTATCGCCACCATGTGGTCATACCTGCAACAACTTCATAGTTCTTTGAACCTAAAATCTATTGAGATATATATCGTATATATGGAGCGGAAAACACAACCCAAAATTCAAAGTTTCTTCATGCGACGTAGCCGGCCTACTTCACCACAGTCTGTAGTCTATTGCCCCCCCCCCCAGGCAAAGATGAGATGGAGATGTGATGGTGACGACTAACACATTTTCTGGGGGGGAAATCACTGCATAGATAACATTTGTGTATGGAAAAAAATCTATTCTTTACAAGACCAAGGATACCTCAGTGGTTAAGACTGCGGACTCTGAATGAGAGGTACTGGTTTCGAATGCCAATCTAATTGACATCATTTTGTTCAAACTCATCATACTTTACTGAGCCAGGAGTCCTCAATTACATTTGTGTATGGAACACAATCATAGCTTCACAAGACCCAGGACAGTCCAGTGGTTAAGACTTCTCACTTGGAATTAAGCGCACTGGGTTCAAATCCAGCTCTAATTGATTTTTTTTTTTTTTTTCCCCCAAGATGGCGCTGCTGTAGTGGCTGCTGTTGGCAGGAGCTCCGTGCTCTTGTGTCATCATTTTGTGTTTCCCTCTTGTTTTCATGTCTTATTATATTTTTTTGCCTTTTGGTCCGGGACCCTTTGGGACTGTGTGACAAGGGGTGGCACTTTCGTGACCTCTGTGGTGCTTTTTGTGGACTTCTGGATCTTCCTCCCGGGAGCCTTTTGACCATGGAGACCAGCTGCTGGGTGTCTGCCACACCGGAGTCGCTTTGGAGGGACTGGAGGAGATGCGGATGAAGGGACAGGTCTGCGGAGCAAGCTCTGAGCGCTGGGACGGAGAGGCTTGGCGGTGTCTTGGCTGGGTGAGCAGGTGTCGTACACCTCAGTCTCCTTGGACGTATCCTCGCTCATCCATGCGGACTGGACACTGGCCGAGAGTTGGTTGGCGGCTTAGAGTGGAGTCAGTTCTCTTGGTTGCTTTGTTGGGTCTGCTCCTGTTTCTGGCCACGCTCCCTCCACCCCAGTGGACGATGGCGTGGAACAGCGCAGAGACCACCACAGTGTCTATGTTTCTTTTAGTTGTTATTCATAGCTGGATGTAGAAGTGTCTGCTTGTATCCGCTGCTTTAATGTCTTTCATGTCCTTTGTCTTCTTTGATGTTTACCTCTTACACACATGTGAGAGGGATGTGTACTATGGCTATGAGTTGTTGTTGTTTTTTCCCTTGGCCTCAGTCTGGACCCCTTCTCCAGGGCCCAGGTTTAGACCATTTTTATTTTAGTATATTTTATTTTATTTTATTTTAATCTTCTATTTTTTTCACCCATTCCCAACCTCATTATACTTTACAGAGCCAGGAGTCCTCGATTACATTTATGTACGGAACACAATCTTATTGTCACAGGACCCAGGGTAGACTAGGGGTTGAGTCTGCTGACTTTGAATGAAAAGTGCTGAGTTCAAACCTCACTCTGGTTGATAGTATTTTTTTTTTACCTCATCATACTTTACGAAGGCCGGGAGTCATCGATTACATTTGTGTATGGACTAAAATCCTACCTTTACAAGACTGAAAGTAGCCCAGTGGTTAAGACTGTTGCATGAGAACAAACTGTACACAGTTCAAACCCCACTCCGGTCAGCATTATTTTTTCCACTTCATCTTACTCCAGTGAGTCAGGGGTCGTAGATAACATTTGTGTATGGAAAGAAATCCATTCTTCACAGGACCAGGGATAGCTCGGTGTTTAAGACTGCTGACTCTGAATGACAGGTACTGGGTTCGAATCCCACTCATGTTGACAAAATTTAGTTTAAGCTTGTCATACTTTACTGAGCCAGGAGTCCTCGATTACATTTGTGTATAGAACACAATCTTCACTTCACAAGACCCAGGATAGACCAGGGGTTAAGACATCTGACTCGGAATGAAAAGTACTGGGTTCAAGTCACACTCAGGTTGACTGTATTTTGTTCTACCTCATCAAACTTTACTGGGCCATCAGTCCTCGATTACATTTGTGTATGAAAAAAAATATATCTCATCAAGACCCAGGATAGCTCAGTGGTTAAGACTGCTGACTCTGAATGACAGGTACTGGGTTCAAATCCCGCTCATGTTGACAAAATTTTGTTTAAGCTTGTCATACTTTACTGAGCCAGGAGTCCTCGATTACATTTGGGTATGGAACACAATCTTCTCTTCACAAGACCCAGGATAGACCAGGGGTTAAGACATCTGACTCGGAATGAAAAGTACTGGGCTCAAGTCCCACTCAGGTTAACTGTATTTTGTTCTACCTCATCAAACTTTACTGGGCCATCAGTCCTCGATTACATTTGTGTATGAAAAAAAAAATATCTCATCAAGACCCAGGATAGCCCAGTGGTTAAGACTGCTGACTCTGAATGACAGGTACTGGGTTCGAATCCCACTCATGTTGACAAATTTTTGTTTAAGCTTGTCATACTTTACTGAGCCAGGAGTCCTTGATTACATTTGTGTATAGAACACAATCTTCTCTTCACAAGACCCAGGATAGCCCAGTGGTTAAGACTGTTGACTCAGGTTGAAGAGTGTGGGGTTCGACTCCTGCTTGGGTCGATGTGTAATTTAAAAGATCAGCTGGAGGCTGCAAGTTGACAAATATTGTAACTGTGTCATTTCTCCCATGTAATGTTAAAATAATAATTTAATTTGCTTTTTTTTTTATCCAATTACAATTAACCTATTTTATTTTATTTGTACCCAGGAGAGCTCATTGGTCAACGCTCTTTATTTATCCTATTCCCACCCACCTCAGGAGTTACACTCACTCGCACACACTCCTACACACACACACGCACTCATTCTCACACACACACACACACACACACACACACACAGGTAACCCCTGAGGTGTCATCATTGACTATTTGACATTTTATTTTGGATTATTATTAGCTTTAGTGTTGACTTAATTTTTCAACTATATGTTAGTCAAAGAAGTAGCACATAACATTAGTCTGTGTGGGGGAGAAGAAGCAGCCCACAATGTATGTCGTCTTGACGCCATACTGCCAAATTACTGACTCCATGTATGGGATTTGAACTCACGACTCCTGTATTAGGAGCCCACAGTGTTGACCATTGAGCTATCCTGGGTCCCAACAAAGTATGGTTCTCGCTCATATACAAATGTTATCAGTGAACTATGATCAAGGCAAAACAAAGAACTAACGCCTCCTAACAATGGATTTGAACCCAGTAGTGCTGCGTGTGAGGCAGCAGTGTTGACCATTGAGCTATCACAGGTCCCACTAAGTATTGTTTTTCACTCATATACAAATGTAATCAGTGAACTATGATCAAGGCAAAACAAAAAACTAACGCCTCCTAACAATGGATTTGAACCCAGTAGTTCTGCATGAGAGGCAGCAGTGTTAACCATTGAGCTATCCTGAGTCTTGTTGGAAGTGTAGTCTGGCTCATTCATTAATGGAATCGTGACATCTGTCCCAGTAAACTACGATTGAGGTGGAGCTCAATTTTGAACTGAAGTTACATATCAAACCAATTGGGATTCAAACCCAGTACCCCCATATTTGAAGATCACAGTGTTGACCATTGAGGTATCCTGGGTTCCATCAAGACAGGATTTTCACTAATATACAAATGCAATCATTTAACAATGATAGAGATGAAACAAAAAACAAGATCTTGTAGATTTGAACCAAGTAGTACCGTGTGAGAGGCAGCAGCCTTAACCATTGAGCATTTTGGGTTATGTTGCTACATGATCTGGATCAATATAGCAATGTTACATACCTGTTGTTGAGTAGTTGGTGTGTGCCATGTCTCTCAGGTGTGACATACCTGTTGTTGGTGTGTGCCATGTCTCTCAGGTGTGACATACCTGTTGTTGGTGTGTGCCATGTCTCTCAGGTGTGACATACCTGTTGTTGGTGTGTGCCATGTCTCTCAGGTGTGACATACCTGTTGTTGGTGTGTGCCATGTCTCTCAGGTGTGACATACCTGTTGTTGGTGTGTGCCATGTCTCTCAGGTGTGACATACCTGTTGTTGGTGTGTGCCATGTCTCTCAGGTGTGACATACCTGTTGTTGGTGTGTGCCATGTCTCTCAGGTGTGACATACCTGTTGTTGGTGTACCAAAAAGTTCTATCTTGGTTTCATCTGACCACATGACATTCTCCCAATCCTCTGCTGTATCATCCATGTATCCATTTTGTTATAAACTCAACTCTTCGTATTTGGAGAATACTAAGTTGCATCCCAAGAACACCATACCTACTGTGAAGCATGGGGGTGGAAACATCATGCTTTGGGGCTGTTTTTCTGCTAAGGGGACAGGACGATTGATCCGTGTTAAGGAAAGAATGAATGGGGGCATGTATCGTGAGATTTGGAGCCAAAACCTCCTTCCATCAGTGAGAGCTTTGAATGGTTGACCAAATACTTATTTTCTACCGTCATTTACAAATAAATTTAGTGTATTATGCAAATGAGCCATGTTAGTCATTGTAGGAGCCAGATCATGTGTGTATGTCACGTGGTGTTTGTGGATGTGTACACAAGGAACAGAAGCATGTGTCACGTGACATAGGTGGCCGTCACCATAAAGAAGGTTTTTTTACCTGTACTCAAGAGGGAGAGAGGAAAGAGTAGAGCTCGGTAGCCATCATTTCTGCTCGGTTGGTAGAGTGGCTGTGGCAGCAACCTGAGGGTTCCAGGTTCGATCCCCGCTTCTGCCAACCTAGTCACTGCTGTTGTGTCCTCGGGCAAGACACTTTACCCACCTGCTCCCAGTGCCACCCACACTGGTTTCAAAATGTAACTTAGATATCGGGCTACACAATGTAAAGCGCTTCGAGTCACAAGAGAAAAGCGCTATATAAATATAATTAACTTCACATTAAATCAAATAATTTACTGTATTGTGAATTGTGATTGAAAAGTATGCCAAGAATAAACGTGTGGAATGTTTATTAAAAATATGTATCATGGAATAAAAACAGTATTTTCCAATAGATGTCCTTTACTTGACATTCTGTCTTGTCAGTCTCCCGCTACGTGTCTTGAAGCCTGCAACAAAAAGTAAGTTTACCACACTTACAGTAGAATCTACAAAAGGTTTATGTGTATCAAAACACATGCAAACTTGTTAGCACACGCAAAGCTGATCTAAATATTTGTCGATTAATGAGCAAAATAAGGAGTGCAATCCATCCCATCCATCCATTTTCTATCGCTTATTCCCTCCATTTAACATATTTGTCTTAATGATGTATGCAGAATATATGTTGATTATCAGAATGCCCACAATACTGGGAGGAGAAAATGCAAATACAAATCACTCAACATGAACAGTGAGATTTATCAATGCTGAAAGTGTCCTGCAGGCAGTATCGTGCCTCTTAAAAAGTCTGAAATCTGCGTGCAAACTGGCATAGTTGCACACAGGGCTGTGAGAAAGGAGGCCATCACGCTGCAAAGACAACTGACATAGTTGCACACAGGGCTGTGAGAAAGGAGGCCATCACGCTGCAAAGACAACTGACATAGTTGCACACAGGGCTGTGAGAAAGGAGGCCATCACGCTGCAAAGACAACTGACATAGTTGCACACAGGGCTGTGAGAAAGGAGGCCATCACGCTGCAAAGACAACTGACATAGTTGCACACAGGGCTGTGAGAAAGGAGGCCATCACGCTGCAAAGACAACTGACATAGTTGCACACAGGGCTGTGAGAAAGGAGGCCATCACGCTGCAAAGACAACTGACATAGTTGCACACAGGGCTGTGAGAAAGGAGGCCATCACGCTGCAAAGACAACTGAACAGAGAAGCCTTTGTTCTACGTGTGCATGTCATATTTGGACTGTTAGAAATAAAAAGAAGAAGATATATATTCAGCAATATCATTTTATAGCTGCTGGACAACTTAAAGGGCCGATTAAACCAAAGTCTATTAATTTATGTTGTTTTTTAATGGTATTCCTTTTTTGATTTAGAAAATATGCACCGTATTTTTCGGACTATAAGTAGCAGTTTTTTTTTCATAGTTTGGCCGGGGGTGCGACTTATATTCAGGAGCGACTTATGTGTGAAATTATTAACACATTACCGTAAAATATCAATATTATTTATCTCATTGACGTAAGAGACTAGACGTATAAGATTTCATGGGATTTATGGATTAGGAGTGAGAGATAGTTTGTTAAAGGTATAACATGTTCTATATGTTATAGTTATTTGAATGACTCTTACCATAATATGTTAGCTTAACATAGCAGTTGCTTATTTATGCCTCATATAACCTACACTTATTCAGCCTGTTCTTCACTATTCTTGATTTATTTTAAATTGCCTTTCAAATGTCTATTCTCGGTGTTGGCTTTTATCAAATAAATTTCCCCCCAAAAATGCGACTTATACTCCAGTGCGACTTGTATGTTTTTTTTCCTTCTTTATTATGCATTTTCGGCAGGTGCGACTTATACTCCGAAAAATATGGTATTGAACAAATATATAAACGCAACACTTTTGTTTTTGCTCCCATTTATCATGAATTGAACTTAAAGATCTGAAACTTTTACTATACAGAAAATATATATTCCTCTCAAAAATTACTTACTGGGTGACATGTCCGGTGAGTATGCTGGTCATGCAAGAACTGGGATGTTTTTAGCTTCCAGATCCTTGCAACATGAGTTAGTAAATGTTATTTATAAAGGTGATGGCCTCGGGTGATTAGTACAACAATGGGGCTCAGGGTCTCGTGACGGTATCTCTGCGCATGGAAAATGCCATCAATAAAATGCACGTGGTTTCGCTGTCAATAATAACATACCAAAACCTCTGTATTGTGCCAGACGCCATTGAGTGTGAGCATTTGCCCACTCAAGTTGGTTAAGAAGACAAACTGCAGTTAGGTCGAGACCCCGATGAGGACCACGAGCATGCAGATGAGCTTTCTTGAGACAGATTGATTGATACATACTTTTATTAGTAGATTGCACAGTTCAGTACATATTCCGTACAATTGACCACTAATTGGTAACACCCCAATATGTTTTTCAACTTGTTTAAGTCGGGGTCCACGTTAATCAATTCATGGTAGTTTCTTACAGTTTGTGCAGAAATGCTATGGTTAAGCAAACCAATTGTTGTAGCAGCTGTCCGGGTGGCAGGTCTCAGCCAATCAATATGGTCTGCGGCTGTGAGGCCAGTTGGATGTATTGCCAAATTCTCTGAAACACCTTTGGAGGCGGCTTATACTAAACGGCCTGGGCTACTGGGTGTGAAGTTGGAGAAGATGCAGGTGGAGGCCCCCCTGGTGTCCTGGGTTGTAGATTACCTGACTGACAGACCACAGTATATGCGACTGCAGGACTGTGTGTCTGACAGGCTGGTCAGCAACACCGGGGCCCCGGAGGCTACAGTACTCTTCCCCCTTCCTCTACACCATTTACACCACCCATTTCCACTATCAGTCAGAGTCCTGCCACCTTCAGAAGTTTTCTGATGACTCTGCGATAGTGGGGTGTATTGAGGAAGGTGATGACGAGGAATACAGGACACTGGTGGAGGACTTTGTCACATGGTGTGGAAAGAACCACCTCCAGCTCAATGTTACGGAGACCAAGGAGCTGGTTGTGGACCTGGGAAGGAGGAGGAGTACTCTGGCGACCCCTGTTTCCATCAAAGGGGTGGATGTGGACATGGTAGAGGATTATAAATACCTCGGAGTACACATGGACAACAAGCTGAATGGGTCAAAACACGCTGAGGCCCTCTACAAGAAGGGACAGAGCCGAATCTATATTTCCTTTGGAGGCTAGGATCCTTCAACGTCTGTACAAAGATGTTGAAGATGTTCTACGAGTCGCTGGTGGGAGGCGCCCTCTTGTACGCCGTGGCCTGCTGGGGCAGTGGGCTGAGAGTGAGGGACACATACAGACTGGACAAGTTGGTAGAGAAGGCCAGTAACAAGATGGGAGTGGAGCTGGACTCTCTGGCGGTGGTGTCAGAGAGAAGTCTAGCAAAACTCCTAGCCATTATGGACAACACCTCCCACCCACTACACTCGGACCTTGCAGAGAGAATGAGCACATTCAGTGGAAGGCTCAGACTCCCAAAATGCAACACGGAACGACACAGGAGGTCCTTCACACCGACAGCCATCAGACTGTATAATGCATATGTTCCTTGACTGCACTTAAATGTAGAATATATTTATATTATTCATATATATTATATTATTTATTATTATCATTGTTTATTGTGAGCGAACTGTGGTGCTGAATTTCCCCCAGGGATCAATAAAGTACTTTCTATTCTATTCTATTCTTATGGCGGAGAAATAAACATTTAATTGACGGGCAACAGCTCTGGTGGACATTGCTGCAGTCAGCATGCCTACTGCACGCTCCCTCAAAACTTGCGACATCTGAAGCATTGTGTTGTGTGATAAAACTGCACATTTCACAGTGGCCTTTTATTTTGGACAGCTCAAGGCACACCTGTCAGGTGGGATGGATTATCTTGGCAAAGAAAAAATGCTCACTAACAAATGTATACAGATTTGTGAACAATATTTGAGAGGAACAGGTATTTTGTGTTTATAGTCAAAGTTTTCGATCTTTGAGTTCATTTAAATTGGGAACAAGAACAAAAGCGTTGCGTTTTTTTTTTTTGTATTTAGTATAACTCCTAAAAAAAATGTCTTGCAATATGCAGTTTGATCATTCCTGCTGCAAATAGTATACATACTGTGATTCTATATTGCAGAAAAGGTGTTAGATGATCGATATGTGCTATAATCTAATATAAGCCCCCCTCCAGTGTGGAGAGCATAATAACATGAATGTAGAGGGAAAGAAGTGTTTCCAAGGGCACATAATGCTTCTAGTACACAAAAATAGGGTGATCTGTGCCACTTTTGCAGCTATCAATTGCACAAAGTAGATCACATACAACACGTCCACCAACAGTACATGCAATTTTATAGTTTGCGCACACAGATAAGTGTGTGGGAATTGGATCCTCAAAGATCAGGCTCTTAATATTTTCAGAAAATGGGAGTATTATTAGAATCAGACCTGCAGCTGGCTCTGTATTGTTCTTTTTCCTCCTGCCTGACGTGGATTTCGGTTCTTGCTGAGGTGTGTTTGCTGATCTTCTTGTGGGTGTGGCTTCTTCTTGAGGTCCATTTTCTTCTTCCTTTGCTGCTTTTGTGGGCTTTTTGGCTGCTTTTTTCTTCACTGTGCTGTCAGAGTTGTGTTTCCTGGACACCTGAAGTACAGCCACAATGGGGTTAGATTTCTATGTGCTGGTGGTGATTACCTACTGAATATACCTTTTTCTTGCGGGGGTAATCATGGTCTGCATCTGTATCTTTTCTCTTTTTGGCCTTTGGAGACTTTGATTCTGGTGTGTGAGAAAAGATAAAGACACACTAAGCTTTCTCTTATGTGTAATGGTATCTCAACTATTTTTTCTGGCGTTTACCTTTAGGAGCCATAGGACCTGGATCGCCCTGAAATGACACCATTTTCTATTAGTCAATACGTGCTACAAATATAGTTGTTACGTATGAAAATGTGTTTGCATATTTTGAACCACATAGTCCTGCCATTGTGGTCGCGTACAGACTTCATTCCATCCACATAGTAACACTGCAACCAGGCCTCAAAACCTGAGTAGTCTTTCTTCTCTGGATCGTAACCTTTCCCACCTCCATAAACAAAAAGTCTAAATAAGAGGAGCACCTTTGTGTCGTTGTCTTCCCCCCACCCCGATCAACCTTGAAACATGGATTCTTACCTAAGTTCACCACCTCCAGCGGTACTGTGTGGCAAAGTCTGAGCAGGTCTGTATTCTCCTCTTCCATTTTGTCCTTTTTGGCTCCCTTAACATTTTTGGGCAAAATAAACTGTTAATAATCGAGGTAAAATACTTGTTTGTACTTATTTGACCTTTTTGCTATGGATCTCCTTTTTTACAGCTTTCTTGTCTTCACACGCATCCTCTGACTCGAGGCCTTCCAGCACAGTCCGGGCAGGCACAAAGGGTGGAATGTTCAACCTGGAAGACACACATGGGCATCTTTCCAAAAACAGAAGGTATTTTGTGTGGAAACAGTGCTACACTTTTATAGTAAACCCATTTCCAAGTGAAATTAGGAATTGCTTGTTTATTCATCCAAGATGATTAGAATCTGGGGAATACAAAAACATTCTTCACTCTCCTTTTCAGATCACGGTGACCTGAGTATGTATCTTCATTCAATGGTCATTTCTTTTACAGCAGGCTCTTTGGTGAAGTGTAATATTATTGCTAGGAGTCTTGCAAAAGTACTTCACACAGTGGGTACGGCTGTAACAAAATAACACTGCAATGTACTGTCAACATGTACAAAACCCCAAACCAGTGAAGTAGCACGTTGTGTAAATGGTAAATAAAAACAGAATACAATGATTTGTAAATCCTTTTTAACTTATATTCAATTGAATAGACTGCAAAGACAAGATATTTGATGTTGGATCTGAGAAACTTTTTTTTTTGCAAATGTTAGCTCATTTTGGAATTTGATGCCTGCAACATGCTTAAAAAAAAGACCGAAAAAGTTGAGGAATGCTCATCAAACACTTGTTTCCCATAGCAAAGCAAAATTGAAGATGAGATCTCATGTATGTCTTATATATATCTCCTAGACATAAAAGAGCACTAATGGAGACCAAAGTAGTTTTCTCCTTCTTCTCAAATGTATCTCCTGAGAAATAAGGCTCACAGTGAGCACTATGAGAGATCTCATAGTTGTCTAATAGTTATCTCTTTTCCCCATTTCAACTAAGACCAAAATGAGAGATGAATGAGCTGGTCTCCAATATGTCTCAATTATGACTCAGTGAGAGAAACACCTGGTTTTGTTTCTCACTACTCACTGTTTGAGTTCTCAGATGTCTCTTTTCTATTTCGGCAAAAAGACAATTGATGAGTATTGGTTTCAATATGTCTCAATGATGTCTCAGTGAGAGATATACTTGGTTTTGTCTCTCACTGCTCACTATTTGAGTTGTTAGATATACCCGTTTTCTAAAAAAATGCATTTTAATGGGCTCAATTTAGTTATACCTCAATCATATTCCAGTTGATCTCATGCCAACATTGGGAGAAAATAATGAATTCAGACAATATGGATATATGGTCTGTAATCTAAATGGTTTATTTAAATAAAGTTGGACTTAATTTGTTGATTTCTTATCCACACGTCATGTACAGTAACTCAGTGACTACAATTGTGAGATTTAAAACTGAACCCAAACAATACTGATATGATCACAAGACACTTTGTAAGAGCTTTTAACATTTGTGAACTTTCTAGAGCAGTGGTTCTCAAACTCTTTTAACAAAGTACCACTTCAGAAGATATTTGGCTCTCCAACCACCATCATAAGGACTAATATTAAAATGCAGTAGCATAGTAGGCCTATGTATTCATTAAAAAAGACAGTGGCTTTGTTAAACAAGTAAATGTAATATATTTGCCACTGAAATATTACACACAATGCAAAAACATCATCAACAATGATACTCCATATACAGTACATATTTACAGAATCCACGGCAACATCACATCAGTGTGTATTTTCAGAGCATTTATAACAATGATTAAAGATTTGATTTGTGGCTTCCTAGGCCAGTTCAGTTCTTCATTATTTCAAACTTTTCAAGTGTGTTGGGGAAATGAACTGCAATCACTATGCCAGGCATAGATGTGAAGTCAAGGAAAACAACTTTACCCAATATGTCATCCAAGAATACTACTGTACTGCAGAGGTTTCCAATAGGGGAATAACATGACTGCATGTCTCATATGTTACACTATCTTGCAGCAAAGAAAAACCTGCATGTTTATATTCACCAACGAGGGCCCATTTGGCACATGAATGTGCTGTGGTAAACAAGAAATCAATCTGTACATACTTTAAAAAAAGGATTAGAACCTTTCTTCTGACACACTGGTCCCACAAAGCAGGCATTTTATTTGTTTACTTTCTATTGGCCCAAAACAATTCTTGGAGGATTTATGTAATATAGTAGGCGATGATGCAGAGTGGGATAAAAAAAAGTTTTGGAACTTCTGCACACTGTTTAAGCAGTCTGTGTTCAGACTATCGGGATAAAGCAACTTGAACATTTTGAGCATATGGCTTAGGGCCTTACCTGTGACTTTAGGACAGTTTACATAACCCATGCTGATCAGAAGGCACTCTGCCATGGTTTCTGATGCATTGTCATGTATTGGTTTGTCTGTTGTGTCCTTGAAATTGGACTCTTCTGCACACTCCTCACTCAAACCATCTTCAAATCCTTCATTAAACGTATGTCCGTCATTGTACATCCAATCCCCTATATCAGGGAGAGCTTCCTCAAATGATTGAAATGGATCATACTCAGCATCGACATGTCATTCAGTTGTTAGGCCATCAGGAGGATGTATGAGGGCTGATCTGGAAAATGGTTTTCCATTCTCTTCGATGGTCAGAAGTAGAAATATTTTCATGTGCTGAAATTAAAATAGAATACAAATCACTAAAGGTTTTTGATAACATTTTGTCACAAGGCAAAACGTATAACATCTCAGCATATCGCTCACATTCTTACACTCCAAAGTTTGTCACATTTGAGCAGGATTTGCTTTGAGACAAAATTCACAGCAAAACATTATTCAGCCACAGAAGACGGTGGGTGTACCTGGCAGGTGGGGAGAGGCTTGATGTTCCAGAGTGGTACATCCTGCACGGTCACCTGAAGGTTGGATGTGTTCCATTTGAAGAGCAGTGTTTTGGGCTCCTTCAGGGGGCACCGCCTCATGCAGTGTTACCCTGCTGCTACCCCCTGACACAAAGAAGAGGAACCAAAAAACTCTAAAGATTCAAATCATTGAAAAAAAAAAAACAGACAAAAACATGCAAAACAAGAAGGAAGTTGACATAAATTGAACACATTATACAAATCCAGCTAATGGAATGCATTTCCTTTTTCCCCACATCTTGAGCGCATTGTAGTTCATGTTTACGTATCTTCTGCGTTTGTGGTAACACATCATCCACAGTGTTAAATGTAACTCATCACAATACAACACACACTATAAAAAGAAAGTTGTGGATGCTAATGCCAATCATTAGTAAATACACAACAGCAAACCAAACCTATGAGAAAGGATCTTGACGAGGGATGCAACATTATTGTAAATATAACCTTATTTTGATTTCAAAATTGTCACAATAATGCCGTGATGTGTGACGCTATCAAACGAGAACACCAGTCGCTGTGTTTTTTTCTGACAATATTAAGTGGGCTCATCTGAGAAGTAAACTGGTTCTCCCATGAAAACCCGCCGTGTGGGAAAACAACGTTCAAACGGGACATTATAGAAGGGCGAAAAAGTGGAAGTGTGCAGGAGTGATGGGAACGTTTGTGCTTAGGTTAGCCGAGGAATTGTTGCTGTGAAATATTTCTGTGCCTATAACTGTCGTGTTAGTTGAACCTTAAACAAAGTCTGCATACTGCAAGGTAAAGCATGCCACGTTCATCCAGACCATTTCCAAATCGACCCAGAGCCCTTGCAGCTCACCAGAGGAAATGTGGACATGCACAAAATAAGACATTTGCTGACACTACACACCACAATGTCTACAATAAGTTAGGGAATAGGAGTAATATATTAGAATGAGTTATATGTTAGAACCGTTATTTGGAAAATATCGTTCATGTGAAACCAAGATGTCAGCAAGGGAAAATATGCATTTGTGAGGTATTTACATGATTAAAAGTCAAATTATTAGTTAACTCTTAAGAATCAGTATTCTACAAACTAATACAATTTGGACTGCAAAGGGCAGTTTCTTAGGAAGTTCAAAGTTTAAAAACACTCAACTAAACAGCAGTGATGTAACAATATCAAAATGTCATATCACCGTTACTGTGACCAAAATGATCACTGTTTGCATTATAATGGCAGTATTGTTGAATGTGCTAAAAAGGTCATCAAACCCACAATAATACCAAGTTGTATTGAAAAAAAAACATACCGGACACACAGTATAGTTTCTTGGCAAAAGAAACATTATTGTTCTACATTAGTTACACTGGATGTTTATTGTTTATGTCAGTTTAAAGACACTTATTTGAAAATGTTGGTTTTTGTGTGTTACTTGAAATTCTGCACCATTCCTTTGCACCTAAAATACCTGTTTTAATGATAAATATGATTACAACATATGAAAATGATGTTTGTGTTCAATTACAGTAAGTGTGTTTATCCTAAACATTCCTCCCACGTCATTTAACACACTTTGACATTTTTGTAACAATATCTTACCCTGGCTTTAACACTATGACGATATCATACCGTGAAATGTTGATATTGTTACATCCTTAGTCATGACCTGATGTTACCTACCAGCTTTAACTTGGAGGTGAAAGGTTCCAAAAACATGAATTACACATGCTGAGATAACTCCTATTTGAAGTTTCATTCTTCATATGTGCTAATGTAATCAGGGTCAAAGAAAGCAATATTTTCATGTTTGTTCCTGACAAACTGTGGACAGCTTTTTATCTGTAAATCTCAATCAGAACTAATTGACTTCAAGAAAGAACAGGCATATACATATAACTTACTTGGACATTGCTGGTCATTCTCCACATTCACATAGGTGCATGCTGCAGGACGGGATGACTGCAGGAAGAAAAAGAAAGTATCACATATTATATCTGCTGCCAGTTTAATGCACCACCACTATACCAGTCTACTCAGCAACTTTACAGTCCTTCTTGATCTTTTATTTGATTCCACTTCTTTACCAGTTCTTCTTCATCCTTTTCCAGCTTTTCCTTTTGTCATTTCGACACTCCAATACTATATAAATCAATCAATCAATCAATGTTTATTTATATAGCCCCAAATCACAAATGTCTCAAAGGACTGTACAAATCATTACGACTACAACATCCTCGGAAGAACCCACAAAAGGGCAAGGAAAACTCACACCCAGTGGGCAGGGAGAATTCACATCCAGCGGGACGCTAGTGACAATGCTGACTATGAGAAACCTTGGAGAGGACCTCAGATGTGGGCAACCCCCCCCCCCTCTAGGGGACCGAAAGCAATGGATGTGGAGCGGGTCTAACATGATACTGTGAAAGTTCAATCCATAGTGGCTCCAACACAGCCGCGAGAGTTCAGTTCAAGCGGATCCAAGACAGCAGCGAGAGTCCCGTCCACAGGAAACCATCTCAAGCGGAGGCGGAAACCATCTCAAGCGGAGGCGGATCAGCAGCGTAGAGATGTCCCCAACCAATACAGGCGAGCGGTCCATCCTGGGTCCCGACGAGCGGTCCATCCTGGGTCTCGACTCTGGACAGCCAGTACTTCATCCATGGTCATCGGACCGGACCCCCTCCACAAGGGAGGGGGGGACATAGGAGAAAGAAAAGAAGCGGCAGATCAACTGGTCTAAAAAGGAGGTCTATTTAAAGGCTAGAGTATACAGATGAGTTTTAAGGTGAGACTTAAATGCTTCTACTGAGGTGGCATCTCCAACTGTTACCGGAAGGGCATTCCAGAGTACTGGAGCCCGAACGGAAAACGCTCTATAGCCCGCAGACTTTTTTTGGGCTCTAGGAATCACTAATAAGCCGGAGTCTTTTGAACGCAGATTTCTTGCCGGGACATATGGTACAATACAATCGGCAAGATAGGATGGAGCTAGACCGTGTAGTATTTTATACGTAAGTAGTAAAACCTTAAAGTCACATCTTAAGTGCACAGGAAGCCAGTGCAGGTGAGCCAGTATAGGTATATATGTATGTATATATGTATATAAAGGTATATACAGTATATATGTATGTATATATGTATATAAAGGAATATACAGTATATATGTATGTATATTTGTATATAAAGGTATATACAGTATATATGTATGTATATATGTATATAAAGGTATATACAGTATATATGTATGTATATATGTATATAAAGGTATATACAGTATATATGTATGTATATATGTATATAAAGGTATATACAGTATATATGTATGTATATATGTATATAAAGGTATATACAGTATATATGTATGTATATATGTATATAAAGGTATATACAGTATAGGCGTAATGTGATCAAACTTTCTTGTTCTTGTCAAAAGTCTAGCAGCCGCATTTTGTACCAACTGTAATCTTTTAATGCTAGACATGGGGAGACCCCAAAATAATAGGTTACAGTAATCGAGACGAGACGTAACAAACGCATGGATAATGATCTCGGCGTCTTTAGTGGACAAAATGGAGCGAATTTTAGCGATATTACGGAGATGAAAGAAGGCCGTTTTAGTAACGCTTTTAATGTGTGCCTCAAAGGAGAGAGTTGGGTGGAAGATAAATACAGACAAAGGTTGCTGGAATATAGGTGGAACTTCTTGTAAATGTAAAACTCTATATTATGTGTTCAGTAATGTATATTGTTCCACTTCAAATGTTCTCTGAACATTTATTTCTCTCATTGTTATTTCACTTCTTGTTATTATACTTACCTCGGTGGAGGTAACTATCACAACTTCTAGCAAGGTGCTTGCGGCATTTATAGCTCTATTTCCGTAACTGCGTGACGTTCCAGTAGTTTAAAACAAATAACTGGTGTGTGTTAAAGTCATATAAATACCAAAAGAGAAACAATAAATGGTATTACTTACTTTCAGTTGTTATTCCTTCGATGCTGAATATTATTTCTTCCCATCGAAATCATTACATCCGCCCACTTAATGCGCATGCGTGTTTTTCAGGAAAAGCCAATCTGATTGGACAGATTCATGGAGTGCCGTGCCAAATCTCGCGATCTCAGGATTTACATCAAGTTCATTTTCTCCTTATATGTCCATCTGAAAATAGCCCTTTTTGGCTAGGACATCATTTTCAAATGATTTGAAAATGTATGCTTTCTATCAGACGGCGGCGGACATGACGCGTTATTTGCCATCAGTTAACGTCAGAAGAAGAAGAAGCGGGGAAACAGTAGGTGGCGTAACATTTGAAGGTTGTCAGTGCGCCTACCTTCAACTAAAACAAGGAAGAAGAAGAAAGCCAACACTTAGTTGTTTTTTTTAAAGGTTTATTTATAAATGTCAACAATTACAAACAGTAAGACAAACAAAAATATACAACATTATAAAACATTATGAAAACAGTACAAAACAGCGGCAGGGGGTTGTAAGTTCAAAATAATAAAAAAAAAGAATACAAACATATATATATGAATAATAAACAAAATGCAAAGCCGTAGGCTTATTCAGATTCATCAAACAACTTAAATGTGGAACACAGCATCATCGTTTTCACAGCTTTTTTGTTGTTAGAGGTAGAGAGCGTTTTAATGTAAAGTTCCAGATCTTTTTTAAAGGCACAAAAGATAGGACGGGTATTAAGAAACTTACATTTATGAATATAAAACTTAGCCAATGAAATAATGAGCTTGCAAAGGTAGAATTCCTTTTCAATTTTTTGTTCATACAGTGTAAAACCAAAAATCACATCTTTAAAGTAAAGCACAAATTTGTCATAAATATTGTCCAGGATGAAGCGACAGATGCCTGCCATAGTGATGGAGTGTTTTCACAAGTATAAAACAAGTGGTTAACAGTCTCTGGGTGCATGTTACAAAAGGTGCAGGTGACATCAATGTCCTTTTTGTATCTAACCATCACAGTCTTTACAGGGTAATAGCGATGGATGATTTTAAATGATATCTCTTTGACTTTGTTGCTAAGTAAATACCTGTTAGGAAGGGACCACGTTTTGGTCCAACAGATGTCATTTACAACATTATTCCATAAGGAAATGACATAGGAGACAGACACACAATCATTTTGGAATAAGCTGCGGATTTTTCTGTTATTTTTTTGATCAAAGCAAAGTTTCCCCACGGGAGTGTCAAGTGGATCATTCACAATGTTTACAGCAGAAAGAGGAGGTGTGTAAGCCATGTACAACATAATAACACCTGTTGGAATGTACAACATAATAACACCTGTTGGAATGTACAACATAATAACACCTGTTGGAATGTACAACATAATAACACCTGTTGGAATGTACAACATAATAACACCTGTTGGTCAGCTTGGTCAGCTGTGCTGATTGATTTAGTTTCAGTTAAGGTATCCATAAACTTAAGTTGAAAAACTTATTGGGGTGTTACCATTTAGTGGTCAATTGTACAGAATATGTACTGAACTGTGCAATCTACTAATAAAAGTTTCAATCAATCAATCAATAGTGCGTATTCAGAGCGCATGTGTAAAAAAAAAAAAAAAAAAAAATTCCCAGTCCACAACTATCCTCATTCACAACACGTTCTCTTAGATTTCCATGAGAGAAGTTAAGTCCCTACCTTTAGTCAAAAGTGATTTATGACCCCCCATAAAACAATGATTTATGACCCTCAAGGTCAAAGGTCAATGATTTATGAGGGGTCAAGTTCAAAGGTTAATGATTTATGAGGGGGTCAAGGTTAAAGGTCAAGGTTAAAGGTCAGGTTCAAATGTCAGGTTCAAATATCAAGGTCAAGTGGGTGTGGCTTACCCGGAAGAGGGTGGAGTTAAGACCTGCGGTGGGAGTGGTTAAACCAGGAAGAGTTAAGACCTGCGGTGGGAGTGGTTAAACCAGGAAGAGGGTGGAGTTAAGACCTGACAGGGAACAGAGGAGGGTTCAGTTTTTTTAAGAAAGCAATGTCATCTGAGCAGCATGTGACCATATATTTGATAGTTTAAATGTTTACGATCGTTTGAAACAACTTCCAGATTTCGATGTATTGATGGCTGGGAATGTTACGTGTGGAGATGTGGACACGCACGCACTTCACACACACACACACACACACACACACACACACACACACACACACACACACACACACACACACACACACACACGAGGGGTACAAAAGGGCGGTGTAAGGCTTAGTCATTATTTGGAGCTTTATACGTTAGCGTAAAGACTTTGTTCGATTCGGTCATGATTAGTGAAACGCCTGTTTCGATTTATAAAAATAATAAAACTTACATTGACGCTCCGCAAAAAAGTCGAGTGTTTCTAAATCGTATTCAGATGCCGCCGACCGAATCTTTGCGTGAGAAATGGGATTTGGAAGGGGAGGGATCTTTTGGATTTGTATTCAGATACGAAATGGGGGATATCTGCTTATTTCAGCTAAAAGAAAGAAGAGACGGAAGCCCTTTCTCGATATTTTCATCGTTATCTATCGTGGATTGGGAAGTTTTTGGTGGACACGCACACACACGCACACACACGCACACACACACACACACACACGCACGCACGCACGCACGCACGCACGCACGCACGCACGCACGCACGCACGCACGCACGCACGCACACACGCACACACGCACACACGCACACACACACACACACACACACACACACACACACACACACACACACACACACACACACACACACATTCGTACGCACTGAAACAACTTCCGTACCTCACGAAAACATATTTAAACAGATGGAAAAAACTATCGCAGAACACAGTGTCACGTAGCAACTGGTCTTTACGGTCGTTTGAAACAACAGGTCAGTTTGGGGGACAAAAGGAGGGTTCAGTTTTTACTGACCTCCCATCTGACAGTTTAAATGTTTATGACCGTTTGAATCAACAGGTCAGTTTGGGGTACAAAGGAGGGTTCAGTTTTTATGGGAGCTTGAGAATTTCGTATGAATAGAAACTGGCCACCCATTTGACCGTTTAAATGTTTACGACCGTCTGAAACAACTTCCATACCTCACGAAAACATATTTAAACAGATGGAGAACTAGAGCAGAACACAGTGTAACCGCGATTTGCAAAATGAAAGGTAATTTCTTTTTTTTTTTTTTTCATTCCTTGTAACACGTCTGTTTAATGTTACTATAATAAGTATTTATTCGAACTAAAAACAGTCGAACATCGAGTTGAAATTCACCCACCACCAAGGGATCTCCTAACAGAGTCTCCAATCCTTTTGTGTAAGTACCGATTTTTTTTTTTTTTTACTGTATTCATTTCATTACCTCCGTTTTTACCACATTATTAGACAATGGTTTAACTCCGTTTAAGCATTTAAACGTTAAAAGCATTGCACGTGTACGACGATGTAATACCTTTTTTTTTTTTTAACAGCCGATGACGACGAAGTGAAAGACGAAGAACTTTGTTTGATCGATCTTACAAAGTTGGAAGATGATTATCGAGGTGTGTTTAAACCTTCGAATTATTTAATATTGTGTGTATTCATTATTTTGTTTTATAGAGGATTCGCCGGAAGAGACCAACGCGATCCCTTTAACCCAATCGCAGTCTGGTGAGTCAAATAATTCTCATTTTTACAAGAAAAAAAACATGCGGTATACGATACATATATACATATATTTACTTACAGATTTTCCGTTTACATCTCTTGCTCACTGGTCTCCCTTAACGCTGGAGGGTCCGTCAACGGCCATTCCAGGCAGAGAAGGCTTGATTGCGCCAAAGACTCCAGACATCGAATCCTTGCTCCGTGGGGAAATCATCGAAAACGACGGTGAATGTCCAACAGGCACCCGCTGTAAGTTTTTCTCGTTTTCTGTAAGCTTTTTAAGATTCTCAGGAGCTTTAAAGAGCTCCTCTCATTCCAATGTCTTTCGCTCAAATGAATTTCGCGCCTAAGGGGAATGGGCGGGGACTGATTCCGGAGGTGGGCGGTTGTTTCCGGCTATGCTTGCATGAGTGGAGATGACAGCGCCACATGTGGTTAAAGCCGGTATATATTAATTTTTTTTTTTTTTTTTTTTTTTTTTTTTTTCCACAGGCAACAAACGCAGGAGGAAGCGTAGATGCGCCCGCCAGCTCGACAAACATGATAGAAACAGAAGAAGGCTGAAACAGTACTATCGTATACTGGCTCGCACTCTCATGAAGATGGCAGACATGATTTGATACATACTGGTTTGTTATATCTGTTCCATTCGAATTATTTTTTCTTTTTTTTCTTTAGAGAAATATAATGGGTGTAGTTCCATCTGAATTAGATGTAGTTATTGAAGAAGATGAAGACGTTTGTAATCATCATTTAGATCCAAACAACCAGATAGAATGGGAACCAAACAATGATCCGTCTTTGCAAGATGATATTAATGTGTTAAATTCAAACACAAACACACAAGCCTCTACACAGCATCACGATGTGTTGGGAGGGGCGACACCCTCGGGGGAATGTTTGGATTTTTCGGAGGTGGTGGGGGTCATGCAGAACCAACCGTCAACGGCTGACCAATCAATTTCAAATGAGACCCAGAGGGGTGATGGGGTAAATGTCTTGAGGAGGGAAACATTCAACAATATACAACTATCCAGCGTTTTAACTTTTCCTCAAAACAACGATGTAACAGATTACGCCACATTTTACCGCGGAGTCTTGGGGAGCCTTAAAAAGCTGACACAGATGGTAACTAAGGAAGCTAGACCCGGCGATATCATTCAATTGGAGTTATCCGGTGAAAGTGCAAATCAACACACTTCATTTACATTTCGAAACGATGCCGGGGCTGTGATGAATGCTTTTCAAGATGTGTTAGATCTGTTGGTACAATCAAACGTTGAAATATTGAACGATGAAGAAATACAGGTGATGGTCCAGGTGATACATAACCCTCGAGGTGGTGTAAGAAGAAAAATCGAAACCCTTTTGGAACATGAAATCCGCAGAAAAAAAGCTCGTTATCTTTACAATCCATTAAACTCGAATAATCAACTATGTTTTGCCATTAGCCTAGCAAGTCTGTTACATCCTGAATTTACAGATAGCCAGGCTGTGGCGGAGGCTGAAAAAATACAGAGAAAAGCGGGCTTAGACGAACAGACTTCCGTCACTTTCAGTCATATTCGTGAATTTGAAAAAGTGGTACGTCGTAAAATTGTCATACTGTACAGAGAAGAGGGCCAACGACCCCTCTCACGGTTCGAGACGGATTACCCCAAATCAGAAAATCCGTTGTATCTGTATTTATCTCAGAATCATTACAGCGGTATCATTAACATTAAAGGTTTTTTGTCAAAACCGCACGTTTGTCACTACTGTTACCAAGGGTACGACAAACCCGACAGACACAAATGCGACGGCTATTGCTTGGTCTGTACACAAAACGGGTGTGTAAAAATAGAGGGGAAAACTGTGCTTTGCAGGGATTGCAACATGTGGTGTCGTTCTCCTGCATGTCTCCTCAGACACAGGGTAAAACACCGGGTTATGGAAAAACTCGTCAGCAACTGCGATCGGCGAAAGAAATGCCTTAAATGCAACCTATTTTACGATGTACCTGTGGCTACAGGTATCGCTAAACACACGTGCCCTAAGTTAAAATGTCAAATATGTAAAGAAGAGCTACCTCGCAGTGACTCAGAGACACCTGAAACACGACATCTTTGCTATATACAACCCCAACCACGTGAAGTAAACCACAATGATAATATCATATTCTATGATTTTGAGACGTTTGTCGATGACAATCACACTCACATTCCCTTTCTAGTCTGTACCAAGACGCTGCAAGGAGAAGAGTGGTGTGCTTTTGGACTGGATTGTGTTACAGTTTTCCTCAATCATTTCAGGAAACCTCGTTATCTTAAATCTACATTTATAGCCCACAATTCGAGAGGATTTGACGGTTACTTGATTCTGAGAGGCATGGTACGGCTGGGTATAGCACCCTTAATTATCATGCAGGGGAGTAAAGTTCTCTGTTTTAAAGACCCTGATTTTTTGCAAAAATACATTGACTCGCTTTCCTTCCTTACCATGCCGCTTAGCGCTATGCCAAAAGCGTTAGGACTCGGTGATTGCTGGTCCAAGGGGTATTTTCCTCACAAATTTAGTTCGGAGGAACATTTAAATTATGTCGGAAAATACCCCGCAATCAGCAATTACGGTGTAGAACGCATGACACCTGTTGAACGCACCAAGTTTGAGACGTGGTATCAAAATGAGAAAAGCGAGGTCTTTGATTTTCAAAAACAAGCGGTACACTACTGTAAAAACGACGTCAATGTTCTTCGTGAGGGTTGCATCAAATTTAGAGCCGAGTTTACGAGCGAGACGGGTGTTGACCCCTTCTCCCGTATCACCATAGCCTCGGCCTGCATGAAGGTGTTTGTGACTAATTTCCTCGAGCCGCGTTCTCTAGCCATACCTTCCCCGGATAACTACCGAGGGTTGTGTAAAAAATACTCACACACCAGCATCCAATGGTTAGAATGGGAGTCGCATCGTCGTGGTATTTTCATTCAGCATGCTTTAAACAAAGGCGAAAAACAGATGGGGGCATACTTTGTGGATGGGTTTGCTATAATCGGTGGCAAACCATTCGTCTGGGAATTTCAGGGGTGTTTTTATCACGGATGCCCGACGTGTTTCGAACCCGGTGCTGTATGCCCTTTGACAAACACACCGTTCGAGGAGTTGCACAAGGCTACCGAGAAAAAAATGAAAGCGTTAAAGCGTGACCACAAGGTCAACATCATCGTCATCAGAGAGCACGAGTGGAATGAAATGAAAAAATCAAACCCTAGGGTAATAGACTTTCTCAAAACACGCAATTACCCCGCACCTCTCATGCCTCGAGACGCTCTTTATGGAGGTAGGACAAGCGCCTTTTGCTTGAGGCACACGGCGGGTGAGAACCAGCGTGTATTGTATGAGGATGTCACCTCTCTCTACCCGTACGTCAACAGCGCATTTCCTTACCCCCTGGGTCATCCTGTCATCATCCACACGGATTTTGACGATGTTGGAAACTATTTCGGTCTGGTCAGAGCCGTTGTTCACCCTCCTCGAGGTCTCTATTTCCCTGTGCTACCCTACAGAACGGTCAAGGGTAAACTAGTGTTTACACTTTGCCGCACATGCGCAGAAAACAATAACCAGCAGGAACCCTGCGAACATGATGAGGAAGGAAGGGCATTGACGGGAGTCTGGGTCACGCTCGAATTCAACAAAGCTTTACAGTTGGGATACAGAGTCGGTAAGATTACGGAGGTGTGGCACTTTGAAGAACGGAGCGAAACCGTTTTTACGGGTTATGTTCAAACTTTCCTAAAGGGTAAGCAAGAAGCTTCAGGGTATCCCAAAGAAGCCGTCGATGCAGAAAGCAGGGAAAAGTACATTCGTGAATATCGTGAAAATCAGGGAATACAGCTGGATGCTGAAAAAATCGAACCCAACCCTGCCAAGAGACAAATGTCAAAACTCTGTTTAAACAGCCTTTGGGGAAAGTTTGCGGAGAGGTGCAATAGAACTCAGACCACCTTGGTGAGAAAAAGTGAAGTATTTTTCGACTTTGTATTTTCAGGAAAATATCAGGTTGAATATTTTTCCTTTCTCAACGAGCAAATTGCTATGGTGCAATGGCAATACAGTAAAAACAGCGTGGTGCTTCCCGGTAACACAAATAATGTATTTGTCGCTGCTTTTACCACCGCTTACGCACGTTTGAAAATGTACGGTTACCTAGAGGGGTTGCAAGAGAGAGTTCTTTACACAGACACCGATAGTTTAATCTACACGGTAAACGAGGGGGAAGTTTCTCTGGAGACGGGGTCCTATCTAGGCGATTTGACGGATGAGTTGGGAGGAGACAGCATTCACGAATTCGTCTCCGCCGGTCCAAAGAGTTATGCCTACCATACCCTGCAGGGTAAAAAAACTGTGCTGCGTGCCAAAGGAATCACTCAAACCCGCGAGTGTTGTGAGAGGGTCAACTTTGACAGCGTTAAAGATTTGGTGGAGGGCTATCTGGAGGAAGACAAAACAGGTGCGATCTACACCCCTCATCACCAAATTGTTCGTGATAAAAGGGGGTTCCTTTTAAATAACTCGTCTTTCGAAAAAAAGTTTCGAGTGGTGTATGACAAAAGACGTCTCTTTCCCGACGGGAAAACTTTACCTTTCGGGTATTAGAGAGGAAATGGAAAAAATGGAACGAGTAGACTTTGATCCCAGATTTCATACACCTTTTTCATGCCTGGTTGTAGGACCTAGTGGTTGCGGAAAGACTTTTTTTGTAAAATGTGTATTGGAAAATTGTGAACACGTCATGAATTCTATACCCGACAACATTGTGTGGATTTATACATCTTTCCAACCCATGTATGCTGAATTAAAAAAGATGAATAAAAAAATAAAATTTGTTGAAGGACTGCCTGATTCCTTTGAAGATGAAAACTTGTTTCCGGACGATCAGACCCATTTGGTGATTTTGGACGATGTTATTTTTCAAGCCTCAAATCACCCCGAAGTGGTTAAAATTTTCACGCAGTATAGACATCATAGAAATATGAGCGTTATGATGCTGACCCAGAATGTTTTTCATCAGGGAAAATTTTCACGCACCATTAGCTTAAACTGTAATTATATGATACTGTTTAAGAATCCGCGGGACAGATTGCAGATTAACGTGTTGGCACAGCAAATGTTCCCCGCACAAAAAAGTTTTTTCTTGGAAAGTTTTGCGGATGCTACTTTGGATGCTCATGGCTATTTATTGGTCGACCTGACACCTTTCTGTCCAGAACAATACAGAGTGAGGTCGGGCGTGCTTCCGCACCAGTGGCCCGTTGTCTACGTGCCAAAAACATAATGTCAAAGCGTGTAAAGAGGAACGGTCCCATGTTAAAAGCTCTGTACCATGCCACACCACAAAAACGTCGAGATATTCTGAGTCACGGCTCACCAGACTTTATCCAGACGCTGTGTGAAATTGCTTTAAACATTCTGAAGGGTAATGTGCCCTTATCACCGTCTCAATTTGCTCAGCTTAAAAAACAAAAGAAAATCATCCGACTGCTGGCTGATAAAAGGACTGGACTGAAACGCAAACGCCAGACTCTGATGAAACAGTCGGGCGGTTTTCTTCTACCCTTACTGGCCACCGTCGTACCGTTTATAGGGAATCTTATCGGTGGATTGAGCGGAAAAGGTTGAAGATGAAAAAGGCTCAAAAATTGTTTCTCCTATCCCCCCAACAATTAAATCGTCTGACTCGCCCGGAGCCGACCATCAGAGACTCGGCGGAGGATGATCTAGATGTTAAAATGAGAGCCGTCTTAAACGAACCCGGAATGAATCCTCATGAAAGAATAAAAATATACGATACCCTGCTGCAGAGATATCTCGGCCTGTTGAAGCAGGGGCAACGGGAGGAGAAAAGGATGACTCTGACTTTACACAAGGATTTGCGGGGTGAACCATGGAATGACTCTGAGGATAAACCGGAGGATAAACCAGAGGATAAACCGATGGATAAACCGGAGGATAAACCTCGGAATACTGGCGGGGGGTCAAAGGATGTCACGATGATCGAAGTTCTGAAAATCCTCCCCCGACGCGACCGTAACAACGCCGAGTACATTATGAAAAAATTATCCGAGAATGATAAGGGGTGGACCTCTAAAGGAGAGTTTGTTCAAAACGGTACACCGGTGCAGGGATCTCATATGATCGATTTACTGAAACACCTGATGCAACGGTCCAAAAATCCACAGACCCGCACGCCTGAGGGTTGGAGAAAATTTTTAACAGCGTTGACGGAGCTAAATGTCCCCACATCGACCATTCATAACCCCAGAGCACGAGATCAATACAGACGTCTGAAAGCGGATGGAGAGTTTGAATCAGAATGGGTGGAAAAAGAAACATTTCTATCCCCCGAGAGGAAAAGAAGAGGTAGAAAAGTGACATTGTCCCCACATTGGTTAAACCTTGAATGAATGATGACAAAACTCTTGTTTCAATAAAATGTTTTTTTATTCATCAAACGCAGTGTGTACAGCATTTTCATTTCAACGGTTCAAAAAAGTTTCTAAACAACAGACGTCTTGTACGCCACAACGACTACTATTATTCTTATTCGTGCTAGTACAACATTGAATTTTTTTAACCAGGGTATATGCTTCAAGATCATTTTTTACTACATCATCTGTGTATAAAGACAAAACTTGTTCAAAAGACAGTCCGCAAAATCGATGGTGCAGATAATAAACGCAGTGTTGACCGCACACTGTGGACAAAGGGTGTTGAAGCTGTAGGTTGTGGTACAATATACGGTCAGAACGATTTTCCAAAAAGTTCAAGATGCTCCGAGGGTAGTAATCAAAATCGGGAGAAAATCCATAAGAATCAAAAAAAGTGGCGGTCCCATCTTCCTCCAGAGTCATCGATAACCAGTGCTCCCCCGGTCGATGTCCTTCGTGGGTGTTGACGATAAAGTAGGAGGGTGGGGTAAAGGAGCGAGTCAGTGAGGGGAGTTGGTCGGAGGCCCATACACCACAGAAAACATTCCCCAACACTCGTCGCAGAAGCTTCTCCAGTTGATGGTTATTCATCTCCGTCGTCAATAATAATCCACCAGCACTTGTCGTTTGGAATCAATTTCCAAAATAGAATCGTAACATGCGTAAACCACAAGAGTGACCGTGTTGGGTAAGGGTACTCTGAATCTCATTTCCAACCTCAAAGTGCCATTAGAAACCCGAGACAATGCGTCGCTGTCCTCTCCCGGATTGAGATTGAACACAAACAGCGAATAACCCCGTTCAAAATCTTGTCTGTTGATGCACAGAGGTAAATCTTTCATATGCCTCCCTGTAGCGGTAAACATGTTGTAAAACTCTCTGACCGAAGCCCCCTGGTTAAATTGCGGTTGGAAAGCTTTGGAGGGAATTTGTTTTCCCGCGTGACAGAGGGTGATGTATTCAGCGTTAAAATGCTGGAAATTAAAGGGTGAGAGATCTCTTCTTCCTGTGAAAGCTTCATGATTTACCATACCCAAAACAATGTATTTAGGCATCGTGCCCAAAAACAAATTTTCTTGTGTGCATACTCTGGAATTTTCAGGGATAGAGTAGGTTTTCACGCTGACCCGTGACAAAGGGTAGAGTGCGTTTCCTTTGAGTAAGGCCGAGGCGTGCCCCAATCGTACGGCCGGCGAAACGGTGACCTTTTTTGTGAAGAGAGAGGCACCCAGCACTTTCAGACGGAAAGTACCGTCCGCAGCCCCTGTGAGACAAAAGGCGTCGCTGGCACGCGTGAGTTTGATCCTCAGATCCACCGAGTTGAGAAGGAGTCTCTCGCTGAAAAGAATGTCTGCGTGGAGGGGTCCTAGTAGCTGAACCTCTTTAGATTCAGCCGTGTAACCGGCTCTGATGTTGAGTCCTTTGTTTGGTCCGTTCGCTGTTTCTATAGAGTCTATTGAGCCGCCGGTGTCTTTGTGGAATAACCCGGCTGAGAATTGACTTCTGAGTGTGGCTTCAGAATAGTTTAGTAGCGTTTCAATTATCGCCCTGTATGGGTGTGTGGCGCTGGATTGAGAAATCAGTCTTTCCCCGAGCATAATGTCGCATTGGCTGAAGATGGTGTTTAGAGGATAATTGATGAGACCCACATTGGCGTCGTTTGGGATATTTGATCCATCGGCGCGGGTAATTTTAACCCGCAGGTAAAGTAATGTGTCATTCAGATCCAAGTACTTTTCACCTTCTCCCGGGATGAAAAATTCAATAGGACCCCCGTCAGTGATGGCGGATAGCGGTAGGACTTCTGTGTAGGATTTATCATCGATAGACATCTGAGTCATAGGAGCTGAAAATAAATCCAGCTCGGCCATCGTGCATTCGGCCGAATTTTGATGTAAAAGAGCCATCTTTTTTCTTTTTTTTTTAAAATATATCGTGTGAGGGAACGACGGTCCTTCTCTTTGAAAACCTTTTACCGACTGATTTTCTTCTCCCCAGATGACGGCGTTTTTTACCACTCGTTGAGAGACGTCGTCCCGGGGGTCTCTTTCGGGGTTGTCTAGCCAGGACCATTATTCCTCCTGATCCGTCTTGTACCCCACTACCCATTTTTCCAACGGCATGACTGAATACGTCGGAAGCGATATTTTTTGCCGCTGTTTTAAGATGAGGTTTGACCAGGGCAAAACCTCTTTTCACCAGAGGTGATACAAAACGAAACAACCTGGAAAACACGGAGCCTATCCCACGCCCGTACATCACAGGTGAACCTGTGAAACCGGGGAGGGAACCCCCCACCTGGCTTTCGTAATAACCCACTAAACGTAGAGGGTCGTGCATGGGTTGACTCATTCTCATTGTTGTTGGTTTTACTTTCTAACGGGTCTAAAGTGGAGCTTCGCGATGGTCTTTCCAAAGGTGAAGTCGACGTGTTTGTTCTGATCAGATTTAATCTCCACCCTGATGTTTTCAATGTGATTTTTCGAGACGGGTAAATAGTAGGCGGGGTTAAAACACTTGGTGACAATCTCACCGTAAGCTCCCTCTACACTCACGATTCTCAAAAGAGGAGCATAAGCGTCGCCTACTATCTGAGGTCGCACCACGTCACTGTAACAGTAGAGATGGTAGAAACCGGCGTTTATATCCGCGGGATAGGGGGCCGACCCCCGGTCAAAGTTGATCCACTTTCCAGGTTTCACTCCCATGATGTAAGCCAGGGAAGGGGAAAAACGAAAATGAGTTTGACCCCCTGATTGATAGGAGATTCGCTTTTTAACATCGTCAAAGGCTATCCTCACATCGTTGTCAATTTTTTGTAAAGATTCATTCAGTTCATTTATGAATCGTGTAATGTTCTCATAACATCCCCCTCTCAATTCTTGACGGTAAACTATCCCCATTCCAGGATTGCTTTCAGGTCCCACCGGTGGAGGTCTCTTTAGCCATTCATAAAATGCTCCGTTAGAAACATTATACCATGAGCGAGGGTATGAAATCTCTGTTAAGGCCACCTCCCATGAGCCTGCTAAATCTATATGTTGACTTAAATCTATCTGGTAATGGGAACTTTTGTTTTCTTTAAATACGTTGAGGCTGGCGTTGGAGGGTAAGGTGAGGTAAAAACCCTCGTTGCAGGAATGATCCATAATGCTCGATGATCTTTAGACTGTGAGGCTCATCAAAGGCATCAGATTGTTTTATACATTTGTAAGGAGGTCAGCGTCCACCCAACTGTTGAATTTTTCGGGCCAGTTTTTCCAGTGCACTAGAACTTGTTTTTTGCCACCGACCGTACGTCGTTTTAGAATTTCCTCCACATGATAGCGCTTGTCCTCGCTCTCTTTTACTTTCTGCAACTCGGCTTCGTAAAAAGAACCCTCTATTATTTCACCGTCAAAATCTTTCAGTCTGTATGCCGGGGGAGATCGATGGAGACGTCGTGTTATTGTAAACACCTCGTCTGTAAAACTCTGTTCATATTTTTTATCAAACACTCCTCTCACTTTGGATATTCTCACCATATCTCCCGTGGCAAATTTGTATTTGCGTTTGAATGCTGTGAATGAGCCGTAGAGATTCTCAAACACTTGAGGGGTATTTTCCAAAGTCACATCCACCGGTTTCATTTTAATACTGCTGTGATATCCGTGATTGTAGCTTTTTACCAAGTCTTGTAAGACGTCTAGGTAGCGCCTGGTGTTGTTGGCTGTAAAATATCTCCACATTCTCCCTTTCAGAGTACGATTAAATCTTTCAACCACCGAAGCTTTGAGATCGCTGGCCGTAGAAAAATGTACAATATTGTGTTTCTTCATCAGAGCTTGAAAACTCTTGTTAAAAAATTCTTTTCCCGCGTCGGTTTGGAGTTTGCGAGGAATCTGACTTTCCCCCAACACCGATTGAAACGATTCAACCACCTCCACGGACGTCTTTCTCCTCAAAACCCTCACATAGGCCTTCTTGGAAAATACATCTATGACCGTTAATAAATAATTATAACCGTCGTTATATTCAGCCAAGGCTTGCATGTCACAGAGGTCGGCTTGAAACTGGGTTAAAGGTCGCGGGACAAAGACTCTGTTTCTTGGAAAATGAATGCGAACCGGTTTATGGAGTGTATAGGCGTCCTGTCCCGTTAAATATTCTTGAACTTTTTCTTTTGTGACACGTTGCCCCGTTTCATCCTGCACAGCTCGACGGAGTCGATCTACCCCTCCAAAACTACCCGGGTGTGCGGGTGTATGGTATGCTTTTTCCATAGCTTTCTCCATTGTGGAAAGACAAAGAGAAATGAACTCGTGTTGCTTGGTACACATTTCTTTTATTCATTCATGGAAACAACACAATGAATCTAAAACAGTTTGTTTTTATTCATTCATGGACACCACACAGCGAATCTAAAACAATTTTTTTCTATAAACTATAAACTATAATCAAGGTTTGATGTAAAACAGGTATACCGTAGGTGAATTTAATCGCTTCGTGCAGTTTTTGTAGTTCAAACAAAACGTTGACGGGGATGTCGCATCGTAGACGATACATCGACATATCAACAAACAGAGCATATAAAATGAACACGTGATAAGGAGAAGGTTGAAAAGACTTTTCTTTAGACCATTCCTTCAAAATTGATTCAAAAATGTCAAAGTCAAAAGCATGAGAGACAACGGATTTCCAGGTAGCTTCCCAGGTAGGCTTAGAGCGGGCATAATCAAGAATAATTTGTAGTTTTTGAGGTTTGTCTCGTTTTAGAACATACGCTTCCATCGCGTCAATCAACGGGTAAATAACAGCGTGGTTCTCGATGGAGTTTACAAGTTTTCTCCAATAATTACCCATCTTTTTTGTAATTATTCCAACACTCTGTCACCATATCCAGATGTCTCAAAATCGTTTCATCACCCCGTACCAACTCGTTGTACACGTCATCTATGGCCCACCAGACATTTCTCTCTGATTTCAGCTGAGACAGCAGAGAGTCGGCGTAGGATTCGACCCTTGAATCCTCAGCCTCGATGCGACGAAGCATCAGCAAGCGTTGAATGGCTTGAATGAATTTAGACGTACGCAGAGTCTTGATGAGTCCGTCGTAGTTGTACAGGAGAAAGTCCTCTTCATAGGGTTCCAGGCACGGGTGGTTTCTCTGGCTCGGATGGTTCACCCGACAACCGTAACATTCGCTCTGCCTGAACTGGCGGATGGCCTCGTTGAGGAGATGAAACACGGCCGTTTTCACCGTGCTGGTGAAAAGCAACCACTTCCCCCCATCGGTTTCATCATCGATGTGCAACGGGGGGTCCAAGAGTGACAGGGATGGTGACGGGGGTGGTGGCGGGGACGGCGGAGGTGTTATGATGATCAGGTCATTCTCCTTTTCCTCCTCCTTCCTATCGTCATCTGGCAAAGACTGCGTAGCGTTGTCGGTTTTCACCCCCCATCTGCAGAAACATCTGCCGAAGCGACACGTCTCATCGTCGCTCACCACCTCCGATCCAGCCGTCGTTTCAGGAGGGTTAAAGATCTCGGCCATGTTTGCTTCATCAGTCGTGTTTACGGATGGTTTGAAATCGTCCTGTGGTATAAGACGGGTCTTTACGCGTCTGATGGTCTTGTTTGCCATTTTCTTGTTTGAGATCCGTGCGTTCAAAAAAGGGAGCCAATATGGTCTGGTCGAAAAAAAAATTGCAGGGTGGGGGTTGTTTTTATAGGGAGGGTCGAAAAAAAAGTCTCGACCAATCAAACTAACGCTATGATTTTCAAAGGGTATTGGACGAGTCGGTGGAGGGGGTGTTTCCTTGAAGGTTATTGGTTGAAACTGAAGCGGGGGAGGTCCTTTCGTCCTCCGTCGGGGGTGTGGTCTCAAAGGACAACTTTCTTCTCGTCGTCAGCATGCTTTTCCATTGTCGACTGCTTCGGAACAAGTCGTTTATTTTCTCCTTCATCGACGCCATTCGCTCTCGCCATGCCACGATGGGTACGACCACCAACGGTGTAAACACCCCGCATTCATCGTTGAAAGACTCCAGGGAAAAGACATCGGGCTCGGTCCACTGAGCCGTATAGGTACCGGTGATTTTTGGAGCACGGAGACTGGCACGTAAAAACCAACGACCCGAGGCTGAAGATTTCGTCTCCCAGGTAGCGCTGAACAGAATTCTTCTCTCATTCAACTCATCCATCGTCGGGTAAGTAAACAAGCTTCCTTTTACGCGTTTATCCACCGGTGAAGGATCACGCCACAGGAAATCGGGCATTGCCAGTCTTAAAACTTCCCAATCCACGGTAGATAACGATGAAAATATCGAGAAAGGGCTTCCGTCTCTTCTTTCTTTTAGCTGAAATAAGCAGATATCACCCATTTCGTATCTGAATACAAATCCAAAAGATCCCTCCATCCCGTACGCTTCCAAATCCCATTTCTCACGCAAAGATTCGGTCGGCGGCATCTGAATACGATTTAGAAACACTCGACTTTTTTGCGGAGCGTCAATGTAAGTTTTATTATTTTTATAAATCGAAACAGGCGTTTCACTAATCATGACCGAATCGAACAAAGTCTTTACGCTAACGTATAAAGCTCCAAATAATGACTAAGCCTTACACTGCCCTTTTGTACCCCTCGTGTGTGTGTGTGTGTGTGTGTGTGTGTGTGTGTGTGTGTGTGTGTGCGTGTGTGTGTGTGTGTGTGAAGTGCGTGCGTGTCCACATCTCCACACGTAACATTCCCAGCCATCAATACATCGAAATCTGGAAGTTGTTTCAAACGATCGTAAACATTTAAACTATCAAATATATGGTCACATGCTGCTCAGATGACATTGCTTTCTTAAAAAAACTGAACCCTCCTCTGTTCCCTGTCAGGTCTTAACTCCACCCTCTTCCTGGTTTAACCACTCCCACCGCAGGTCTTAACTCTGCCCTCTTTCTGTTTAAAACTCCACCCTCTTCCTGGTTTAACCACTCCCACCGCAGGTCTTAACTCTGCCCTCTTTCTGTTTAAAACTCCACCCTCTTCCTGGTTTAACCACTCCCACCGCAGGTCTTAACTCCACCCTCTTCCGGGTAAGCCACACCCACTTGACCTTGATATTTGAACCTGACATTTGAACCTGACCTTTAACCTTGACCTTTAACCTTGACCCCCTCATAAATCATTAACCTTTGAACTTGACCCCTCATAAATCATTGACCTTTGACCTTGAGGGTCATAAATCATTGTTTTATGGGGGGTCATAAATCACTTTTGACTAAAGGTAGGGACTTAACTTCTCTTCCATGTTATGATACATGTTCACATTATTTATTGACTGTATCTAAAAAGTATTTAAAAAAATATAGTATTATTTAAATGAAAATATGAAATAATCCTAAATGAAATTCAATGACTTGGTTTATATTATTGTATATACTCGGTCATAAAATCAGTGTCAGTTGAGTTGGTCCATAGATTTCCTGTAGGGAATTTTAATGTCCAGCAGATGTCAGTATTTAGTGACACAGGATCAATACAGTTTATAAATGTGTCAAAAGGCTGTGCAACGCCTCATCAACCCATCACTAACAATCACACAGGTCAGGTAATGCCATCCATCCATCCATCATCTTCCGCTTATCCGAGGTCGGGTCGCGGGGGCAGCAGCCTAAGCAGGGAAGCCCAGACTTCCCTATCTCCAGCCACTTCGTCTAGCTCTTCCCGGGGGATCCCGAGGCGTTCCCAGGCCAGCCGGGAGACATAGTCTTTCCAACGGTTCCTGGGTCTTCCCCGTGGCCTCCTACCAGCTGGACGTGCCCTAAACACATCCCTAGGGAGGCGTTCGGGTGGCATCCTGACCAGATGCCCGAACCACCTCATCTGGCTCCTCTTGATGTGGAGGAGCAGCGGCTTTACGTTGAGTTCCTCCTGGATGGCAGAGCTTCTCACCCTATCTCTAAGGGAGAGCCCCGCCACCCGGCGGAGGAAACTCATTTCGGCCGCTTGTACCCGTGATCTTATCCTTTCGGTCATGACCCAAAGCTCATGACCATAGGTGAGGATGGGAACGTAGATCGACCGGTAAATTGAGAGCTTTGCCTTCCGGCTCAGCTCCTTCTTCACCACAACGGATCGATACAACGTCCGCATTACTGAAGACGCCGCACCGATCCGCCTGTCGATCTCACGATCCACTCTTCCCCCACTCGTGAACAAGACTCCTAGGTACTTGAACTCCTCCACTTGGGGCAGGGTCTCCTCCCCAACCCGGAGATGGCACTCCACCCTTTTCCGGGCGAGAACCATGGACTCGGACTTGGAGGTGCTGATTCTCATTCCAGTCGCTTCACACTCGGCTGCGAACCGATCCAGTGAGAGCTGAAGATCCCGGCCAGATGAAGCCATCAGGACTACATCATCTGCAAAAAGCAGAGACCTAATCCCGTGGCCACCAAACCGGAACCCCTCAACGCCTTGACTGCGCCTAGAAATTCTGTCCATAAAAGTTATGAACAGAATCGGTGACAAAGGACAGCCTTGGCGGAGTCCAACCTTCACTGGAAACGTGTCCGACTTACTGCCAGCAATGCGGACCAAGCTCTGACACTGATCATACAGGGAGCGGACTGCCACAATAAGACATTCCGATACCCCATACTCTCTGAGCACTCCCCACAGGACTTCCCGAGGGACACGGTCGAATGCCTTCTCCAAGTCCACAAAGCACATGTAGATTGGTTGGGCAAACTCCCATGCACCCTCAAGAACCCTGCCGAGAGTATAGAGCTGGTCCACAGTTCCACGACCAGGACGAAAACCACACTGTTCTTCCTGAATCCGAGGTTCGACTATCCGGCGAAGCCTCCTCTCCAGTACACCTGAATAAACCTTACCGGGAAGGCTGAGGTCAGGTAATGTCAAGACTTTAATCTACACTGGACATAGGCAGTCTTCTTTACTGTCAAAGACTTTTTGACAAATCAATCAAACAGAGCCCCCAGTCAAATGACAAATTCAGTATTACTTTTCAACAGACATTTATTTAATCTTGTTGTTTGTGGTCTGGACATTTGACACAGGAATTTAACTTTTCCACACACCATCCTGAATCACGGTTTCAATCGTAGTCCATGTTAACTACCAAACCGTAACTTAAAAGGGTTGGTTGAACAAGTATAAGGACTAGCAGGTCATTGCTAATGTTGCTAATAGGCACAGTACTCATGTTCTTAGTTTTGGGGAAATTCCTATTGAAATCTATGGGACATCCTTCAAAGTTCCACTTATTCCATCTGATTCCAACTGTTCCAACTTCAAAATTTTCAGACTCTTCAGGAATCGTGTGCTTGATTTCAACAATGCTAAAATAATTTCAGGATTTCGGTTCATCATCAGCTTTGGAGCAATCACACGCAATTCCTTCAGGAATTGCCTCATCTAGTTTTTAATGTTTAATAAAAAAAAAATAAAAAAAATAACGACAAATAAAGATACAACATTACAACATTTCGAAGTTTTAACCTATTCAAACCATTCCACCTTCGACTCATTGCACCATTCTGGAAATTCAAACTTCCCGTTTTCCTTGTCAAAAAAAGTTGAGGATTTTCCAGAATTCCTGCTTTTCCGAAGCCCTATTTCCACCCTTTTTCTGGCGACTACACCTTCCACATTTTTCAACGCGTTTTAACTGTTCCACCGTCAAAGCTTTCTTCTGCATAGGAAGTTGAAGAATTCTCTGTTTTCCCGAAATTCCGTATTACCATTTGTCATTTCAACATGTTATTACTTCAACAATTCTCCACCGATTGAAAAATTGTCCAAGACATCAATAAATTTAGATTAGATACTA
Source organism: Nerophis ophidion (assembly GCF_033978795.1). Taxonomy (NCBI): domain Eukaryota; kingdom Metazoa; phylum Chordata; class Actinopteri; order Syngnathiformes; family Syngnathidae; genus Nerophis; species Nerophis ophidion. The sequence continues at coordinate 53,274 of NW_026907109.1, forward strand.
CTTTATTTATTCCTTCAGGAGAGTAAATGCCTTGGCAGAAGACACCTCCTGCCAAAGATGCCTATACCGCAGGATTTTTAATTTTTCAAATGATCATCAAATGTTGCCGTTGACATCAGTGATGCTGTTTGGAACAGAAATGATATATTTAGTAAGTAGAAAGAAAACACAAGGAGCCCGGGCAACAGCAGCGAAGGTCTGCCCGGCCGCCGGGCAGCCCATGCATGCTGTGCCCTCCGGGCAACAGCAGCGAAGGTCTGCCCGGCCGCCGGGCAGCCCATGCATGCTGTGCCCTCCGGGCAACAGCAGCGAAGGTCTGCCCGGCCGCCGGGCAGCCCATGCATGCTGTGCCCTCCAACCTTCACTGGAAACGTGTCCGACTTACTGCCAGTCAAACTCGTTTGCACTTGCACTTGCATGGCTAAATCTTTGAGACAAGCATATGCTACTGGCAGGATCCTCCGGGCAACAGCAGCGAAGGTCTGCCCGGCCGCCGGGCAGCCCATGCATGCTGTGCCCTCCGGGCAACAGCAGCGAAGGTCTGCCCGGCCGCCGGGCAGCCCATGCATGCTGTGCCCTCCGGGCAACAGCAGCGAAGGTCTGCCCGGCCGCAGACTGGCTGCGTAGTCCTTATAGCTGTTCTACCCACCTTTTTAAGTAACGGTTGGGTAGTTAACATGGGTGCCAATTGCCTCGTACCTTAGTAGCTGTTTAGCCAGCCCTTTTAAGTTACGGTTTTAAGAAGTACCAAGTGTTGAAACCGTGGGTCAGAATGGTGTGTGTAAAAGCAAAATGCCTGTGTCAGTCCACAGCATTGGAGCTTTTGCACACAACTCCTTCAGTAAGTGCCTCATCTACTTTTAAATGTGTTTGATAAAAATGGAAAAAAACTACTAAAAAAAAGATACAACAATATAACGTTTCCACAATTTTTAAGCTATTACACCATTCTGGGAAATCCAGGATTTTCCAAAATTCTTTCTTCTACAAAGCCTTCTTTGCAGCGAATATTCTTTTCACAGTTTTCAACATGTTATAACTTTCAAAGTCCAAGGGGTTTGCTATTAATAGAACATTGACAAACCTCTCCAAGGTTTCTCATAGTCATCATTGTCACTGTCACCGAAGTCCCACTGGGGTGAGTTTTCCTTGCGCTTATGTGGGTCCTACAGAGGATGTCGTTGTGGTTTGTGCAGCCCTTTGAGACACTTTTGATTTAGGGCTATATAAATAGACATTGATTGATTGATTGATAAATGTGTATCTATATGTGTGTGTATATATATATGTATATATATATATATATATGTGTGTGTATATATGTGTATGTGTATGTGTATATATATACATACACGTATGTGTATATACACACATATATAAATATGTGTGTATATATATATATATATATACACACACATGTATATATATGTATACACACACACGCACATATATATATATGTGTGTGTATACATCCATCCATCCATTTTCTACTGCTTATTCATATCTGTATGTATATATATATATACACATGTGTATATATATATATATATATGTATACACATATATATGTGTGTAAACATACATCCATCCATTTCTATCGCTTATTCATGTGTATGTATATATACACATATATATATATATATATATATGTGTGTGTATATATATATATGTACACACACATATATACGTATGTATATATATATATAAATATGTATATATATATATATATATGTATACGTATGTATATGTATATACACACACACATATATATAGATATGTATATGTATACACATATATATGTATATATATATATATGTATACAGACACATATGTACACACACACATATATATATATATATGTACACACACACATATATATATGTACACACACACACACACATATATATATATATATATATATATATATATATATATATATATATATATATATATATATATATACACATATATAAAAGCAACCACATATTTATAAAAATATCACTAGTGCAGAAATCTGCCTTTAACGCTGCTATCATGTTTATTTGCGCTGTAAACAAGCCCCGCCCACTCCGCCCGTGTCGGGTCCTTTTCATGCTGGTTTGGTAACACTCGTGTCACGTGATTTCAAAACTGACGTCTCATTGGCTGGTTCCCACGCAGGCGCGATTTATGCAAAAGAAGCCCATTTTTCCACGCTGATTTGCTTTTGTCCAACACATCTGCGGAGGTGAGTAGTAACGTGCGACATTTACTCCGTTACATGCACTTACGTCACTTTGAAAACAAAAATGTACTCGTCAGAGTAGTTTTACTGCAACATACTTTTTGTGCTGATAGTTGTCTTACATAATGGCGCCACTAGATGACGCGCTAGCATAAAGCAGCAGGTGTATGTCATTAGCTGATGGCGTGTTTGGGAATGATCAAATAATTGTCTTGCATTTGTTTTCACTGAAAACAGAAGACTTTTTACTTTGACTTGAGTAGTATTGTGAAGAAGAAACCCTGCTTTATTTCCCTTCCGTGTACTTACATCAGAATTATCAACCATTAGGCCAGGGGAGTCCAAACTTTTTCCACTGAGGGCCGCACAGGGAAAAATAGAAGTATGCGGGGGCCATTTTGATATTTGTCATTTTCAAACCATAACAAAATACCGTATTTCCTGGAATTGCCGCCGGGCCGATAATTAATTCAAAGCGTCTTCTCACTCCTGCACTTACCAAAGGCATGCGGTAAAAGTAAGCATGTGCTAATTAAAACCTCATTCACTCCTGCACTTACCAAAGGCATGCAGTAAAAATTTGACTGTGATGTAAGCTTGGACCTTAAATCCTACTGAATAGCTATTAATCTTCTTCCCTTTATGCGATTTTAAATTACCGGTATTGAAATCAGCCTCCTCTATTTTGAAAATGATGACAGGGGAAGTGTCACCAGTTTGACCAGGCGGTAATACTAAGCATGCACTAATTATTTTGCGAAGTGAGTTTGACCCGGCAGTAATTCAAGGCAGCCGCATACTATATGTCCTGCAGCAATTCAAGGACATATGGTATATGGATTTAAAAAAAAGTATTTTACCTTTAGACGTCCCGGGGACCATAAAGGGTCTCAGTTAATAAAATGTTAAAAACTAGTCAAATTATTATTATTTTTATAATTTAATGCTTACAGTAAATCTCTATATCAACTTAAAAAAAAAAAAAAAGTTTTATGGCATTTCGGTCAAAAAACATCTTTTGTTTTTTAATAGTAAAACAGAAATATGCAGTATTTAGTAATTAGAGCCCTAAAAGATCAATAATTCAGGACACCATTGATTTGAATTCTTTATTATTTTTGAGTAATCACAGTGAAAAGATAAATAAAATACTAGTAAATATATTTGGGATCCAAAAGGTGCCCCACTCAGAAAGTGATACATTTTTATTAGGTTTTATTTTTATAACTGAAGTTACGAGATCAATTTCATATATATTTGTCGATTTTACATTTGAACTATTATTGTTTGTTTTATGCTCTTTTGTCAAAGAAAACTTGGTTTTTATATGGCAACTGCACAATATATGCAATATTTACCACATAAAACATTTTAAAGTGAATTTTTTTAACCAATTGGAGCTTTGAAAACAATTATTATAACATGGATTTTTTGTCATATTTTTTGTTTTGAGCAATGGCAAAAAATACTTTAAATTGTATTTATTTACTAGCAAGCTGGTCTCGCTTTGATCAACATTTTGAATTCCAAGAAAAACAAAACTCAAATCGAATGAAAAAATCCAAGAAAATATTTTAAAGATTTGGTCTTCACTTGTTTAAATAAATTCATTTACTTGTTTACTTTGCTTTTTATAACTTTCAGAAAGACAATTTTAGAGAAAAAATACAACCTTAAAAATGATTTTGGATTTTTAAACACATATACCTCTTTACCTTTTAATTTCCTGCCCTTATGTGGGCCTACCGAGGATGTGGTAGTGGTTTGTGCAGCCCTTTGAGACACTAGTGATTTAGGGCTATATAAGTAAACATTGATTGATTGATTGATTCTTTCCTGACAATTTAAATCAATGTTCAAGTAAATTATATTTTTTTATTGTAAAGAATAATAAATACATTCTAATTTAATTCTTCATTTTAGCTTCTGTTTTTTTCGACAAAAAATATTTGGGAAATATTTCTTCAAACTTATTATGATTAAAATTCCCAAAAAATATTCTGGCAAATCTAGAAAATCTGTGGAATCAAATTTAAATCTTATTTCAAGGTCTTTTGAATGTCTTTTAAAAATTTTGTTCTGGAAAATCTAGAAGAAATAATGATTTGTCTTTGTTAGAAATATAGCTTGGTCCAATTTGTTATATATTCTAACAAAGTGCAGATTGGATTTTAACCTATTTAAAACATGTCATCAAAATTCTAAAATCAATCTTAATCAGGAAAAATGACTAAAGATGTTCCATAATTTTTTTTTTTTTTTTTTTTTTCAAAAAGATTCAAATTAGCTAGTTTTTCTCTTCTTTTTTTCGGTTGGATTTAGAATTTTAAAGAGTCGAATTTGAAGATATAAGTTGGCGACTTGTCCAGGGTGTACCCCTCCTTCCACCCGATTGTAGCTGAGATAGGCGCCAGCGACCCCAAAAGGGAATAAGCGGTAGAAAATGGATGGATGGATGGATGGAATTTGAAGATAAACTATGTTTCAAAATTTAATTTTCCTTTTTTTTGTGTTTTCTCCTCTTGTAAACCGTTCAATTAAGTGTTTTTTTCATCATTTATTCTCTACAAAAAACTTTCAGTAGAAGGGAAAAAAATGTACGACGGAATGACAAACAGAAATACCCTTTTTTAAAAAAAAATATTTATTTGTTTCTATATATATTTATTGTGAGAAATCATTAAGATGATCAGTGTTTCCACAAAGATAAATATCATTATTTTTTAATAATAACATAGAGTTAAAGGTAAATTGAGCAAATTGGCTATTTCTGGCAATTTATTTAAGTGTGTATCAAACTGGTAGCCCTTGGCATTAATCAGTACCCAAGAAGTAGCTCTTGCTTTCAAAAAGGTTGGTGACCCCTGCATTAGAGGTAAGATCATGGAAAGTCCAACTCCACATGCTGCTGTGAAAATAGAAGAAACTGAATGATTTGAAAAATCCGACTAACTTCGTAGATAGAAACATACTGACTGTAATTGTGACATGACGTCAGAAAAGGCAGCAAAAATCCTCAATTGTTACTTTTAAACTAGTAAAAAGAGCATTTATATCATGTGTGTCAGTAGAAATGTTCACATTTCAGCCTACAAGAATTCCACTTCCAACTGGAGAAAAGTGTGATTTTTATATTTGACACACACCAACTACAATTGTATTCCAAGACCATTACAAAATCAGCTCTTGAATAAATCAGAAGTTACTCGCAAGTTACTAAATACTTGAGTCGTTTTATCACGGGGACGGCGTGGCGAAGTCGGGAGAGTGGCCGTGCCAGCAACCTGAGGGTTACTGGTTCAATCCCCACCTTCTACCATCCTAGTCACGTCCGTTGTGTCCTTGAGCAAGACACTTCACCCTTGCTCCTGATGGGGCCTGGTTAGCACCTTGCATGGCAGCTCCTGACATCAGTGTGTGAAAGGGTGAATATGGAACTGGTGTCAAAGCGCTTTGAGTTCCTTCAAATAAAGGTAGAAAAGCGCTATACAAGTATAACCCATCACACAATACTTGCTCAACTAATTATTGTGATCAACACTTTTTACTTGAGTCATATTTGAAAGTAACAGTACTCATCTGTCAGCATAATTTGATGTACACAAAATTCAGTTGCATAAATGGCACGGTGCCACAGGGGGTTAGTGCATGTGCCTCACAATACGAAGGTCCTGGCTTACGTGATCAAACTAGGACTAAAATCTTTCGGTGTGGAGTTTGCATGTTCTCCCCGTGACTGCGTGGGTTCCCTCCGGGTACTCCGGCTTCCTCCCACCTCCAAAGACCTGCACCTGGGGATAGGTTGATTGGCAACACTAAATGGTCCCTAGTGTGAATGTTTTCTATCTGTGATGAGGTGGCGACTTGTCCAGGATGTACACCGCCTTCCGCCCGAATACAGCTGAGATAGGCTCCAGCACCCCCCGCGACCCCAAAAGGGACAAGCGGTAGAAAATGGATGGAAATTGTCAAAAGAAAACTTTTCCTAATGAAGATATAAATGAACCTCCATAAAAGTGGTGACATAACAAAGGACAAAATACTTCTTGGTTATTTTGTTATGAAAACGTTACTCGGCCGGATCACTTGTTCTCGCTGGCGGCGGTTCCGTTGCCCTGGCCGGTCCCGTAAATGGCGGCTTTTTCGTCCTCCAGGCGCCTGTAGGGCGTGTGGAAGAAGATGAGGAAGATGCAGGAGGACACGGCGCTCAGTGCGGACAGCAGCATCACAGGAACTGATGGGACACAGCAGGCACAGGACCATTAAGGACACGCCCACACCAACCTTTTCTTACCCTAACCTCCAATTCAGGGGGGTCCAAACTCCTCCCACTCAGGGCTACATTTTGGAAAATCTATGAATACTGATGTACAAACCATGTTTCCATATGAGTTGGGAGATTGTGTTAGATGTAAATATAAACAGAATACAATGATTTGCAAATCCTTTTCAACCCATATTCAGTTGAATATGCTACAAAGACAACATATTTGATGTTTAAACTCATAAACTTTATTTTATTTTTTTGCAAATAATAATTCACTTAGAATTTCATGGCTGCACGTGCCAAAGTAGTTGGGAAAGGGCATGTTCACTACTGTGTTACATCACCTTTTCTTTTAACAACACTCAATAAACGTTTGGGAACTGAGGAAACTAATTGTTGAAGCTTTGAAAGTGGAGTTCTTTCCCATTCTTGTTTTATGAGAGCTTCAGTCGTTCAACAGTCCGGGGTCTCCGCTGTCGTATTTTACGCTTCATAATGCGCCACACATTTTCGATGGGAGACAGGTCTGGACTGCAGGCGGGCCAGGAAAGTACACGCACTCTTTTTTTTACGAAGCCACGCTGTTGTAACACCTGCTGAATGTGGCTTGGCATTGTCTTGCTGAAATAAGCAGGGGCGTCCAGGAAAAAGACGGCGCTTAGATGGCAGCATATGTTGTTCCAAAACCTGGATGTACCTTTCAGCATTAATGGTGCCTTTATAAATGTGTAAGTTACCCATGCTTTGGGCTTTAATGCACCCCCATACCATCACAGATTCTGGCTTTTGAACTTTGCGTCGATAACAGTCTGGATGGTTCGCTTCCCCATTGGTCCGGATGACACGATGTCAAATATTTCCAAAAAAATTTGAAATGTGTACTTGTCAGACCAAAGAACATTTTTCCACTTTGCATCAGTCCATCTTAGATGATCTCGGGCCCAGAGAAGCCGGCGGCGTTTCCGGATGTTGTTGATAAATGGCTTTCGCTTTGCATTGCAGAACTTTAACTTGCACTTACAGATGTAGCGACCAACTGTATTTAGTGACAGTGGTTTTCTGAAGTGTTCCTGAGCCCATGTGGTGATATCCTTTAGAGATTGATGTCGGTTTTTTATACAGTGCCGTCTGAGGAATGGAAGGTCACGGTCATTCAATGTTGGTTTCCGCCCATGCCGCTTACGTGGAGGGATTTCTCCAGATTCTCTGAACCTTTTGATGATATTATGGAGCGTAGATGTTGAAATCCCTACATTTCTTGCAATGTCACTTTGAGAAAGGTTGTTCTTAAACTGTTTGACTATTTGCTCACGCTGTTGTGGACAAAGGGGTGTACCTCGCCCCATCCTTTCTTGTGAAAGACTGAGCATTTTTTGGCAAGCTGATTTTTACCCAGCCATGTCACCCACCTGTTCCCAATTAGCCTGCACACCTGTGGGATGTTCTAAATAAGTGTTTGATGAACATTCCTCAACTTTATCAGTATTTATTGCCACCTTTCCCAACTTCTTTGTCACGTGTTGCTGGCATCAAATTTTAAAGTTAATGATTATCAGTTTGAACATGAAATATGTTGTCTTTGTAGCATATTCAACTGAATATGGCTTGAAAAGGATTTGCAAATCATTGTATTCTGTTTATATTTACATCGAACACAATTTCCCAACTCATATGGAAACGGGGTTTGTACATGTGATTTTGTAGTTTGAAAACATGAGCAAAATATTTGACACTGTCATTATGGGTTATTGTGTGTAGAATTCTGAGGACAAAAATGAATGTATTTCATTTTGGAGAAAGGCTGTAACACAAGAAAATGTGTAAAAAGTGCAGATGCCCTGTATTTGCAGATAAAATGGTGTTGATCTGACGTTACCTTTCCAGCTCTGAGGGGCGAGCGTGCAGGTTAAGCGAGGCGACTCTGCGATGGGTGTTGCCAAAGCTTGAAGCAGGATGATGTAAATCAGCGACTGAACTTGTCTGCAGGGCAAAGAGCAAGAGTTCTAGAGTTTCAAGTCGCCGAGGAGAGGAAGTAGGACGTGTGCGTTACCCTGATATGAAGACCAGTCCGGCGGAGGTGGCCTCTCCCACAGGGTAGGAACATTCCACGGACAACTCCATCACGGCCGGGTAGATGGAGACACCCAAGAAGCCAAAAAGAGCGCAAACAATCGCTACGGCCACCTTCTGATCTTGCATCAGACACACCTGGGGAGGATTGTGGTGAGATGTGTGTGTTCTTGTATTTCTACCCTTCTGAAGACACCAACAAGGAAAAGTAGCTTCCATATGAGGAGGTGTGAACAAGTTAGGACATAAATCATGGTCCCAATACGGAAAAACCATTGCATCTAATAGAGAATGTCTCATTTACAACCCTGCTGGTGAAATCTATCAAAATGAGGGTGGTCCCAAAAAGGAGGGATTTTCCAAATTGACTGTGTGTCGGTTTTAAAAGTGCTCCCCCTCTGGCCAACATATGTAACAACAAGTGTGTGTAAGAAGTTGAAATGCGCCCACTTTGGCCAAAATTAATAACAAAAAGAAACTGAACATGTACACAGAGACATACCGTAATAACTTGAAGTAAAACAAAATGTTTTAATTAACTAAAAGCAGTCTTTTTCTCACAATGTGTCGACTTTTTTTTCTGATAAAACTGGGAACAATTTCTCATATTCTTTTTGTTTCTGTAATTTGCAATATTTTCTCGTAGAATTATTACTTTTTTATGTAAAATGATAACTTTTTAATGCAAAATGGTGACATTTGTCATATAAAATATAGAGATTTATCACAATATTGCCTATTCTTTCATTGTTCTTGTAAAATAGTGACATTTTTTGAGTAAAATTATGACTTTTGTGTCATAATATTTCCTATTAAAATTCCTATTATTATAATGTTGCCAAAAATGTTATAAAACTGTGAATATTCATAAAATTGCCAAAAGTTGAAGCTTTTTCTCCTAAAATTCCACCTGTTATTGAGTAAAATTCCAACTTTTATCATAATATTGCACAAATGTTCAGTTTTTCTTGGAAAATTTTGACTACGATTCCAACTTTATTATAACCCTGCCAAAATTCTAAGCTTTTCTTGTGAAATTATGACCTTTTTCATGCTTTTTATATTTGCATAGTATGTATATATTATTAATGTTGTAAATACAAATATTTCTATATCTAGTAAGGGTGGTCCTGAAGAGGTCGGTATTCTTCCGAGGTCTCAACAAGGTAATAAATAGGTGTGTGTAAGATGCACTCACCACAGTGAAGGCGCAGGCCACCATGGCAGAGAGGCTCATGTTGACTTTGATGGCCTCTATGAACTTCTTGGTTTTGTCAACGTAAAGCCCCGGCAGGGCGGCGCCCACCATGCCCAACGCGATGAAGAGTGCGCCGCATAGACCCACGAAATCCTGTAGGGATGAAACACGTGCATGTGATAGATCCTACTTTGAAGGTATGTCTGACAAACCAAACAAACAAAGCGTGCATTAACAGATCGATAAAAATCAGTAGCAAGTAGCGAGCTGAATGTAGATAAATGGAGCGCAGTAAAAGTAGTGTTTCTTCTCTGTAAATATACTCAAGTAAAAGTATGTTGCATTAAAACTACTCTTAGAAGTACAATTCATCCCAAAAGTTACTCAAATAGATGTAACGGAGTAAATGTAGCGCGTTACTGCCCACCTCTGTCCGAAACATATCATGTCTCACAAGAGATTGGTACACTTCTTCATAATGACAGGACACACGGAAATCATCAAAGACCTCAAACAGTAAGCTGCTCAGATTCAAGTTAAAGTACCAATGATTGTCACACACACACTAGCTGTGATGAAATTTGTCCTCTGCATTTGACCCATCCCCTTGATTACCCCCTGGGAGGTGAGGGGAGCAGTGAGCAGCAGCGGTGGCCGCGTCCGGGAATGATTTTTGGTGATTTAACCCCCAATACCAACCCTAGATGCTGAGTGCCAAGCAGGGAGGGTAACAGGTCCTATTTTTATAGTCTTTGGTATGACTTGGCCGGGGTTTGAACTCACAACCTACCGATCTCAAGTTAACTGGTATGAAATGTTCATATTGCGTGAGCAGGTGAATAAAAAGTGTCCTCACGTCGGTGTATCCCTGCACACACAGGATCTGGTCCAGCAGCGTGGAGAAGCAGGTGAACACGGCCACGCCCGAGCCAAAGCACAGCAGCAGCAGGTACGCTCGGTTCCTCAGCAGCTGGGCGGGACAAGGACAAAGGGCGGCGAGTCAGGTGTGTCCCACAACACGGCACCACACTGCAAAAACTACAATCTAAGTAAGATGAAATATTTCAAATAAGGCTGATATCTGCTTCTTTTCTGTCTGATAAGATCATTCTTCTCACTAAGCAGATTTGATGTTAGTGTTTCACTTGTTTTAAGGGTTTTGCTCCTAAATGATCTCAGTAAGATATTACAGCTTGTTGCTGAGATGTTATAGAATAGAATAAAATACAATAGAATGGACTTTATTGTCATTATATTTGCATAGAACGAGATTAAGGACTCCAACTTAAGGTGCGGTAGTGGAAACAAATATGGGCACGAGAGTTAATAAAGGAAAAACTATCAATTGAAATAAACAGACTACAATCCAATAAAAATAAGAAGCAATCCTGTACAATATACAAAACACTATAGAAATACAAAATACTGTACAATATACAGAACAAGACAAGAGTACCAAAGTAATAAATAACAATCAGTGTCGGACGTATTGCACTTGAAGGGAATAAGCGGTAGAAAATGGATGGATGGGTAGTATTGCACAGTAGGGTATTAGGGTAGGATATTGTATAGGGGTGAATTATTATTATTATTATTATTATTATTAAGTTAGAGTTCAACATGGTGACAGCTCTGGGAAAGAAGCTGTCTCTGAGTCTGTTTGTTCTGGCTCTGATGCACCTGAAGCGCCTGCCCGATGGTAGCAGGTGGAACAGGTGGAAGCCGGGGTGTGTGCTGTCCTTGGTGATGCTTTTTGCTTTGTTGAGGTACCGGGAATTATGTCAATCCTTCAAGGAGGGCAGGGGGCAGCCGATGATTTTTTGTGGAGACTTTATGACCCTCTGAATCGCCTGTTTGTCTGCTTCGGTGCAGCTGGCGTACCACACTCTTATGACCTATATTGAGTAAAACATGCTTGAAACTAGAATATCAACTGTTGCAAATCTGTGTCATCAGCACAAGTACAAAACTGCTTTTTTAAAGTAAAAAATGTCTTACTTCAAGCATGAAAAAAAAAATCATGATGCCGAACGCATATCGTTACGTCAAGATAATGGCCTTAGCGTTTACTTCATGTAAGAATACTCTTCAACATATTGAGGAAAAAGGTCTCTTTTTTTCTACCAAGAAAAGTGCACTTGTTATTAGTGAGAATATACTTATTTTAAGGTATTTTTTGGTCCATAGAGGTTTGCTAATTTGACCTGTTTTGGAAAGTCTTGACAAGATAAACCTTCTTCTTTTATTGGCAGATAATATTGCTAAATACCCCTAATTTTAGTTTGTTTTTTTCTCGTTTTTGAACACTGACTTTTTGCAGTGCAGGATGTTTCCTACCAGTTTGAAGCCATGTCTGAAGGGTTCCGAGGTGGAATGTTCTGCGCTGGCCGATGGCGGCGTCGGGGGGGGGGCACTGCACCGCATGCCCATGGTGACGAGGAAACAGCTGACGCAGGCAACAACGGCATAGACCAACATCTGAAGGATGACAGGTGAACATTTATTTTTACCTTAATGATCCTTTAATCAGCTATTCAGTAATTCTATATAACTCACCAAAAGTGGGAGTTGTGCCGTGCGAGCGATCTTTGGAGACGCCATGTTGGCGATGAGGATGCCCAGCGGGTTGGCTGTGGAGGAACAGCGGGCTAAAGATGATCACCTCCATGTCAAGTGTCTCCCATAAAATTGCTCATAGACACCTTGTAACTCACTTGGTCTGCCAGAGCATAAGACCATGTAGCAGGAAGGGATCAGTGTTGCCAACGTAACCACTTTCTTGCTATATTGCGTAATCAGACCTCTTTTTCCAAAAAGTGACTCATCCATTGGAAAGACTTTTGTAGACCATGAATGCATCTGTGGGCCCCTCCCACATCTAAAATCACTCTAGGGATGGAACCATGAATGGTATTAATGATAACCGCGGTAAAACACCCCACAGTTAGTATTACCATTTTAAAGGGCGGTACAGCTTGGTTGGTAGAGCGGCCGTGCCAGCAACTTGAGGGTTCCAGGTTCGATCCCCGCTTGCGCCATCCTGGTCCAGTGGTTCTCAAATAATAGGACCTCTTTAAATACTTGACAGTTTGAAGCAGTTTTCAATAGAAGTAGTGAATTCAATAATGAATTAATTTTTTATATATGTAATAATATTGACCAATATTCTTGTAAATTTATAGTGAATTTAAAAGTACATTCGTTAATTGTGGAACTGTGACAACACTCATTCTAAACATGAATGTTTTGCATTTCATGTTTTTTTACAGCCATTTATGCAAAATAGTGGATTATTCCAAGGCAAACCACCGCCGCCAACAAATACACTATATTGCCAAAAGTATCTGGCCACCTGCCTTGACTCACATATGAACTTGAAGTGCCATATCATTCCTAACCCATAGCGTTCAATATGATGTGGGTCCACCTTTTGCAGCTATTACAGCTTCAACTTTTCTGGGAAGGCTGTCCACAAGGTTGCCGAGTGTCTTTATAGGAATTTTCCACCATTCTTCCAAAAGCGCATTGGGGAGGTCACACACTGATGTTGGTGGAGAAGGCCTGGCTCTCAGTCTCCATTCTAATTCATCCCAAAGGTGTTCTATTGGGTTCAGGTCAGGACTCTGTGCAGGCCAGTCAAGTTCAGCTGCATCAGACTCTGTCATCCATGCCTTTATGGCCCTTGCTTTGTGCAGTGGTGCACAATCATGTTAGGAGCGTGGAATTGTCCAAAAGGTTTTGGTATCCTGGAGTATTCAGAGTTCCTTTCACTGGAACTAAGGGGCCAAGCCCAACTCCTGAAAACCAACACCACACCGTCATTTCTCCGCTGACCCCTCTCTGTCAGTTTACATGGTCTACTAATTGGTGGCTGAGTTGATGTTGTTCCCAAACTCTTCCATTTTCTTATAATAAAGCCGACAGTTGACTTTGGAATATTTAGGAGCGAGGAAATTTCGCCACTGGATTTGTTGCAAAGGTGGCGTCCAATGACAGTTCCACGCTGGAAATCACTGAGAGCGGCCCATTCTTTCACAAATGTTTGTAAAAACAGTCTCCATGCCTAAGTGCTTGATTCTATACACCTGCGGCCGGGCCAAGTGATTAGGACACCTGATTCTCATCATTTGGATGGCTGGCCAAATACTTTTGGCAATATAGTGTAGATTGCAGTCCTGTGGGGGAAACACTTCCACATTTCTCACTCACCCATGGAGGCCATCATGTTGGCCGTGGCTCGCTGGTGATCGGGGAACCACAACGCCGCCATCTTGGTGGGCGTGAAGATGATGAGCGGCTGCGCCACCGCTGCCAGCGTCTGACCGAAAAACACCACCGTCGAAGCTTTCTTCTGCATAAGAAGTGGAAAAATTCTCCGTTTTCCCGAAATTCCGTATTACCATTTGTCATTTCAACATGTTATTACTTCAACAATTCTCCACCGATTGAGAAATTGTCCGAGACATCAATAAATTTAGATTAGATACTACTTTATTTATTCCTTCAGGAGAGTAAATGCCTTGGCAGAAGACACCTCCTGCCAAAGATGCCTATACCGCAGGATTTTTAATTTTTCAAATGATCATCAAATGTTGCCGTTGACATCAGTGATGCTGTTTGGAACAGAAATGATATATTTAGTAAGTAGAAAGAAAACACAAGGAGCCCGGGCGACAGCATGCATGGGCTGCTGTCGCCCGGAGGGCACAGCATGCATGGGCTGCCCGGCCGCCGGGCAGCCCATGCATGCTGTGCCCTCCGGGCGACAGCAGCCCATGCATGCTGTGCCCTCCGGGCGACAGCAGCGAAGGTCTGCCCGGCCGCCCATGCATGCTGTGCCCTCCGGGCGACAGCAGCGAAGGTCTGCCCGGCCGCCGGGCAGCCCATGCATGCTGTGCCCTCCGGGCGACAGCAGCGAAGGTCTGCCCGGCCGCCGACTGACTGCGTAGTCATTATAGCTGTTCAACCAACCTTTTTAAGTTACGGTTGGGTAGTTAACATGGGCGCCAATTGCCTCGTACCTTGGTAGCTGTTTAGCCAACCCTTTTAAGTTACGGTTTTAAGAAGTACCAAGTGTTGAAACCGTGGGTCAGAATGGTGTGTGTAAAAGCAAAATGCCTGTGTCAGTCTCCCAGCATTGGAGCATTCGTACACAATTCCATCAGGAATTGCCTCATTTACTTTTAAATCTTTAATAAAAATGGAAAATAATTACAAATAAAGGTACAACAATACAATGTTTCCACATTTTTTAACCTATTACACCATTTTGGAAAGTCCAGGATTTTCCAAACTTCTTGCTTCTACAAAGCCTTCTTTGCAGCGACTTCTCTTTTCACAGTTTTCAACATGTTACAACTTTCATAGTCCAAGGGTTTTGCTATTAATAGAACAATGACGGTCTACTTAACTGTCAAACAGCATATCAAAATCACCAGTTGGTGATAAAACCAATATCGAATGTCACATTTTAATAGAGCATTCATCAAAAAGTTTGCTTTCACAATTTTATTATCAGGGAGACTGACACGGGGATTTAGGTTTTCCACACACCATCCTGACTCACGGTTTCAACTTTTGGTACTTGTTAAAACCGTAACTTAAAATGGTTTGCTGAACAGCTATCAAGGTTCGATGCAATCGGCGCCCATGTTAACTACCCAACCGTAACTTAAAAAGGTTGGTTGAACAGCTATAACGACTATGCGGCCAGACTCCCAGATGACTGGGCATTTCATTGCTACTGTTGCCCAGAGGGCACAGTATTCATGGGCTGCCTGTGCAATATCTCAATTCCTGATTTTTCTGAATGATAATTAATCGGAGACCCGACAACACTGATGCATCGACATCTGCGTCGAGCTCAATGAACCAAACACTGTGTCGGTGTGCAGTAACAGCTAATCCTTTCGATACCTCAGTTGATAAAGTGGAAAGCTGTATTAGCTTATGCTGAGTTCTTTAGGGCACTGGTTCAAATCCAGCTCGATGGATCACTCATTACGTTTTTACCATGAATTGATTAACGTGGAATCCGACCCTGACTTAAGTTGAAAAACTTATTCGGGTGTTACCATTTAGTGGTCAATTGTACAGAATATGTACTGAACTGTGCAATCTACTAATAAAAGTTCCAATCATTCAATCAATAGTGCGTATTCAGAGCGCATGTGTAAAAAAAAAAAAAAAAAAATTCCCAGTCCACAACTATCCTCATTCACAACACGTTCTCTTAGATTTCCATGTTATGATACATGTTCACATTATTTATTGACTGTATCTAAAAATTATTTTAAAAAATATAGTATTATTTAAATGAAGATATGAAATAATCCTAAATGAAATTCAATGACTTGGTTTATATTATTGGATATACTCGGTCATAAAATCAGTGTCAGTTGAGTTGGTCCATAGATTTCCTGTAGGGAATTTTAATGTCCAGCAGATGTCAGTATTTAGTGACACAGGATCAATACAGTTTATAAATGTGTCAAAAGGCTGTGCAACGCCTCATCAACCCATCACTAACAATCACACAGGTCAGGTAATGTCAAGACTTTAATCTACACTGGACATAGGCAGTCTTCTTTACTGTCAAAGACTTTTTGACAAATCAATCAAACAGAACCCCCAGTCAAATGACAAATTCAGTATTACTTTTCAACAGACATTTATTTAATCTTGTTGTTTGTGGTCTGGACATTTGACACAGGAATTTAACTTTTCCACACACCATCCTGAATCACGGTTTCAATCGTAGTCCATGTTAACTACCAAACCGTAACTTAAAAGGGTTGGTTGAACAACTATAAGGACTAGCAGGTCATTGCTAATGTTGCTAATAGGCACAGTACTCATGGACTAAATTTGTGTGTAAATTCCTATTGAAATCAATGGGACATCCTTCAAAGTTCCACTTATTCCATCTGATTCCAACTGTTCCAACTTCAAAATTTTTAGACTCTTCAGGAATTGTGTGCTTGATTTCAACAATGCTAAAATAATTCCGGGATTTCAGTTCATCATCAGCATTGGAGCAATCACACGCAATTCCTTCAGGAATTGCCTCATCTAGTTTTTAATGTTTAATCAAAAATAAAAAATAAAAATAATGACAAATAAAGATACAACAATACAACATTTCGAAGTTTTAACCTATTCAAACCATTCCACCTTCGAACTTTCTTCAGCCGCACAATACTTGTGCTATAGTTGTAGGAAATGTCTCAAAACCTCTTCAGAAGTGCCGACAAAATCCAAAAAGGGCAGAAAATGCATATTTTTGGAAAACTTTTTTTCTCGAAAATGTCGTAAGGGGGGGGGGGGGGGGGCTGACGTAAAAATTCACAAAAACGAACTTTCTTCAGTCGCACAATACTTGTGCTATAGTTGTAGGAAATGTCTCAAAACCTCTTCAGAAGTGCCGACAAAATCCAAAAAGGGCAGAAAATGCATATTTATGGAAAACTTTTTTTCTCGAAAATGTCGTAAGGGGGGGGGGGGGCCTTACGCAAAAATTCACAAAAACGAACTTTCTTCAGTCGCACAATACTTGTGCTATAGTTGTAGGAAATGTCTCAAAACCTCTTCAGAAGTGCCGACAAAATCCAAAAAGGGCAGAAAATGCATATTTTTGGAAAACTTTTTTCTCGAAAATGTCGTAAAGGGGGGGGGCCTTACGCAAAAATTCACAAAAACGAACTTTCTTCAGTCGCACAATACTTGTGCTATAGTTGTAGGAAATGTCTCAAAACATCTTCAGAAGTGCCGACAAAACCCAAAAAGGGCAGAAAATGCATATTTTTGGAAAAAAAAATTCTCGAAAATGTCGTAAGGGGGGGCCTTACGCAAAAATTCCCAAAAACGAACTTTCTTCAGCAGCACAATACTTGTTCTATAGTTGTAGGAAATGTCTCAAAACTTCTTCAGAAGTGCCGACAAAACCCAAAAAGGGCAGAAAATGCATATTTTTGGAAAACTTTATTTCACGAAAATGTCGTATGGCCTTACGCAAAAATCCCCAAAAACGAACTTGCTTCAGCCGCACAATACTTGTGCTATAGTTGTAGGAAATGTCTCAAAACCTCTTCAGAAGTGCCGATAAAACCCAAAAAGGGCAGAAAATGCATAATTTTGGAAAAAAGAAATTCTCGAGAATGTCGTAAGGGGGGGGCCTTACGCAAAAATTCCCAAAAACGAACTTGATTCAGCCGCACAATACTTGTGCTATAGCTTTTTCTGGCGACTACTCCTTCCACATTTTTCAACGCGTTTTAACTGTTCCACCGTCGAAGCTTTCTTCTGCATAAGAAGTGGAAAAATTCTCTGTTTTCCCCGAAATTCCGTATTACAATTTGTCATTTCAACATGTTATTACTTCAATAATTCTCCACCGATTGAAAAATTGTCCAAGACATCAATAAATTTAGATTAGATACTACTTTATTTATTCCTTCAGGAGAGTAAATGCCTTGGCAGAAGACACCTCCTGCCAAAGATGCCTATACCGCAGGATTGTTAATTTTTCAAATGATCATCAAATGTTGCCGTTGACATCAGTGATGCTGTTTGGAACAGAAATGATATATTTAGTAAGTAGAAAGAAAACACAAGGAGCCCGGGCAACAGCAGCGAAGGTCTGCTGTTGCCCTCCGGGCAACAGCAGCGAAGGTCTGCCCGGCCGCCGGGCAGCCCATGCATGCTGTGCCCTCCGGGCAACAGCAGCGAAGGTCTGCCCGGCCGCCGGGCAGCCCATGCATGCTGTGCCCTCCGGGCAACAGCAGCGAAGGTCTGCCCGGCCGCAGACTGGCTGCGTAGTCCTTATAGCTGTTCAACCAACCTTTTTAAGTTACGGTTGGGTAGTTAACATGGGCGCCAATTGCCTCGTACCTTAGTAGCTGTTTAGCCAACCCTTTTAAGTTGCGGTTTTAAGAAGTACCAAATGTTGAAACCGTGGGTCAGAATGGTGTGTGTAAAAGCAAAATGCCTGTGTCAGTCTCCCAGCATTGGAGCATTCGTACACAATTCCTTCAGGAATGGCCTCATTTACTTTTAAATGTTTAATAAAAAAGGAAAATAACTACAAATAACGGTACAACAATACAATGTTTCCACATTTTTTAACCTATTACACCATTTTGGAAAGTCCAGGATTTTCCAAAATTCTTGCTTCTACAAAGCCTTCTTTGCAGCGACTACTCTTTTCACAGTTTTCAACATTTTACATCTTTCAGAGTCCAAGGGTTTTGCTATCAATAGAACATTGACGGTCTACTTTACTGTCTGGGCAGCATATTAAAATCACCAGTCGATGGTAAAACCAATATCGAATGTTACATTTTAATAGAGCATTCATCAAAAAGTTTGCTTTCACAATTTTATTATCAGGGAGACTGACACAGGCATTTACCTTTTCCACACACCATCCTGACTCACGGTTTCAACGTTTGGTACTTGTTAAAACTGTAACTTAAAATGGTTTGCTGAACTGCTATCAAGGTTCGATGCAATCGGCGCCCATGTTAACTACCCAACCGTAACTTAAAAAGGTTGGTTGAGCAGGTATAACGACTATGCGGCCAGACTCCCAGGTGACTGGGCATTCCATTGCTACTGTTGCCCAGAGGGCACAGTATGCATGGGCTTCCTGTGCAATATCTCAAATCCTGGCTATTCTGAATGATAATTAGTGGGAGACCCGACAACACTGATGCATCGACAGTAAACAGTAAAAAAATGTATGATTTATTTTTTAACACTTTGATGAGTAGGACACTTTTCGATCCCCAATTATTTTAGTGTGATTTGTTTTGAAGTGTCGTTGCTCCAAAAATAATAATGAATCAAAATCCAAAATGAAGGCTTCAATTATTATATCATCTCAAATATTCCACCTCAAAAAGTTATTGGATGAAAATATTGCATATTTTCTGTTTTTTCCATTTTTTCCCTAATGTTGATCTAGAGATTTAAAACATGAATAATAATGAAAACAATACTAATAATACTGAATAATGACACATTTTTAATCTATTTTTTTGACCAAAACCCTAACTGAGTGGAGGCCTAAATGTATATTTTTGATACATATATTGTATTGGTTTTTCAAATCAAAAATATGAAAATGGCCCCCGCTTGCTTTGATTTTTCAGTGGAAAAAGTTTGGACACCCCTGCCATATGGTCTCCACATCAAAGGTCCATTTCCCTACGAAGACCATGCATCCTGCCCATCAACCAATGGCCTCAGCAGCCAAGTTTGATCATTCTATGGAGGCTGTACACCCCTCCCATCCCCACACCGCTGGCCCATCACCAAATGTCCACACCTATGGTCCTTCACCCGGCGTACACAATAGCTTGCTACCTGAATCCACCTGAGAATAAAAAGGCAGCTTTCCTGGCACCAGACAGGAGAGATGCAGGCAACCCATCTATTGAGGACACTATCTGTTATCAACCACAGGCAGAAAAATCATGGACGCCATGTGATGGAAAAAATGTGGGCAGAAAAAGAAGGAATTGAAGAAGTCCTCTTGAAAATAGGTAAGTAGCATTCATGATGTCATTGTTTTGTTGACTTCAACTTTGAACACATTTTCTCCTTCTGCTATTGTTTGTGCTCTTTTTTCCCTTTCAGATCCGGTCCAAGTCAGAGTACTTCAAACTCTCTGCGACTTGGTTGGAGACAAATACAGCGACGGCCCTCCTCAACAATCGGGCCAGCAAGAGCTCTTTCCTGAGAGCGGCGTATTCATATCATTGTTCCGCCTTGCTGCCATGAGACATGCTGCAGAGCCCAAATGTAGGCCTTTATTTGGACCTCTTTTTTCTACGTGTCAAAATGCTGTCCCTTTTTGACGCCCTGGAAACAAACCTGCAGGAACACCAAAGCGCATCCTTAAGCGGAAAAAAGTGGAAGGAATCCTTAGTAAGTTTTCCCAAACAGAGGGTGTTTTCAGGCCAAAATTGGGTCACAATAATGAAATAGAAGTTCAATATGAGAAATGTTGATCCCTTTTCGATTACAGCAGACTGGAAGCATAACTGAATGTTACATCATTACAATTTGTTATCCACTCCAAACTAGCGTTATGATGAGCAATATAGTCTGATGTCCATCAACTTGAAGTGTGCTTGTGTGTATTAATGGTTTTGCGTAAATGAAGGCAATAAAAAAGCATTAAATGAGGCATTTAAAAAAGGGAATATGATTGTAGGACATGGCGGACAGTCAATATGTCAAACGGTAAAGGAAAATGAACTTAAGAAGGTTACAGTCGTTTCTTTTTTGAACTGCATACAAGAGGTATTGTAAGGTGGGAACACGACAAAAGCACTGCTTCAATCAAGCAAAATGAAACATCAACTTTTCCATTCTTTGGTCACTGTAGGCGTGTAGTCCTTAACTGTGACTCCATGTCAGGATAATGGAGAAGCTGAGCCGACACGGAGTCGTTTATTTCAATCATCTCCACTTCAACACATATGAGCTAACTTGCCTAACATTAGCAACTGTTGTGACGCAATTCCCTCAAGTGATCTACGCTAGCCTAGGATGGACAAAAGAGGCCATTTTCACAGCAGACCACAACTATTTCATTCTCTGACATTCCCACAATAAATGAATACAAGTTCCTTCAGCTGCCGGACACTTGATACATACTTGCTGTTTACTGTAAACATTTGAAACAACAGAGAGGGTGTAAATACAAGAAATGCAATATGTTTCATTGCTATAGCTTTTTTCAAATGCATTTGATTGGCATTTTTACCAATATTATTCTGTATTTTTCTCAAATGTTTAAATCCATCATCCATTTCCAAACACATGCATCATTTGCAATCCTAGTATGATGTTCATTTATTTTTCCATAAAACCTTTGAACTATTTGAAAACAAATTGTATCCTGATTAAAAATGGTCATCATTTCAGAGAATATATATATACTTATATATACTTACAGCATGTTTCAAACAGACACAACTAAATAAATGGCTAATGGGTATATTATATTGATCATCTGATGCAGAATGGGATGTTTGTTTAGAGGCTTTAAGTGCAGTTCTCCTTTAATATTTTGGATAGTCCAACCTTTTAATGAGCGATTGTCTACGGCCACGCACACAGTCAAAACACCAGATGCTACTCCACAAAAATAAATCAATAAAAATACATTCTCCAATGAAACAGCTTTGTAATCCAATTCTAATACACTAGATAGTAACAGTTCATGTCAACTTTTCAACTCATTTACTTGTCTAATGCTTGCAACTGTGTGTATACAGATCATTGGAAGCTTTTGATGATGTAAAAAAAACAACTAAATGCAGTCGCACATGGGCATTACATTTTTTGAAGTAGCAACAAAATGGCATTAAAAAGCATTACATTTGATTTGCATTATTATTGTTATTGCATTGCATAGATTTGATACAGTAGAAGCATTTAAGTCTCACCTTAAAACTCATCTGTATACTCTAGCCTTTAAATAGACCTCCTTTTTAGACCAGTTGATCTGCCGCTTCTTTTCTTTCTCCTATGTCCCCCCCTCCACAGGGGGTCCGGTCCGATGACCATGGATGAAGTACTGGCTGTCCAGAGTCGAGACCCAGGATGGACCGCTCGCCTGTGTATCGGTTGGGGACATCTCTACGCTGCTGATCCGCTTGAGATGGTTTCCTGTGGACGGGACTCTCGCTGCTGTCTCGGATCCGCTTGAACTGAACTCTCGCGGCTGTGTTGGAGCCACTATGGATTGAACTTTCACAGTATCATGTTAGACCCGCTCCACATCCATTGCTTTCGGTCCTCTCCAAGGTTTCTCATAGTCAGCATTGTCACTGGCGTCCCACTGGATGTGAATTCTCCCTGCCCACTGGGTGTGAGTTTTCCTTGCCCTTTTGTGGGTTCTTCCGAGGATGTTGTAGTCGTAATGATTTGTGCAGTCCTTTGAGACATTTGTGATTTGGGGCTATATAAATAAACATTGATTGATTGATAGCTGTAGAAACTGATGTGGCAAAATGACGAATGGCTGATGATTATGTTCTTGCCTTGCAGCGTATGTCCTGAGATGCAGTACCCTTCCTGATTGGGACGATATTGAGGAGGTCAAGCTCAAGAAAGCTTTGGTAAACAAAAGTCAGGCCAGAGAGGGTTTGAAGTAGGCCCTTGTACCTGTCAAGTTCATTCTATGGTAGGATGTTCAATATTTTGGTCTAGGTTTGCGCAGTATATGTTGTCAAAAATGGCCCTATGATGTAGCTTTTAGTACCAGGTTATACTGTGATAATGCATATTGAGCTGTGCTGTGCCAAGCAAATTTGGCAGTGATGCAACCTCACTAACAAGCTAGCGGCTAATATCCTTTTACAGTTCAAAGTTGTTTCCAAATCCAAAAAAAATGACGCAGTACGTTACTGCTTACATAATCAGGTATATTAGTAGCTTTTGTAACCAATTTCAACATGTTTCAATGATCATTTGTGTACCAAATGTTCTATTGTTATGGCAGGAGGCTGTTCTATTGTTTACAACAGTGTTTCTTAATCCTAGGGCTGGGGCCCACTGTTTGGCTGCGAGTACCCCTTGGAAGCCGCCAATAAATATCTGTTTCTTAGCTGTGGTCCGTCCATATGGGCCGCAATGGTACTCGCTTGTAATCCACTTTAGTGTAGAAGGACTCATTCAGTGTTTATATTTCATTTGGCCCCAGACCCCTCTGTAGTGGAACATTCTGAGACCCCTCTGTGGTGGAAAAGTTGGTCGTGCCCCAAGGTTAAAAATGTTAAGAATCCCTGCTTTTCAATGTGTGATTATTTTTTGGTATGTAGACCAGTTCCAGACAGCACGGTTACAATTTTATAAATGTATTTCAGTTTTTGCTTGGAATATTTCAAAAATGGAAATGTTGTCATTTACTCACCTTCTTACTGAGATGAAGTCAAGTGTTTTTTGAACTAAGGTACCTGCTTTGCTCAACAAGGAGTTCAAAAAACTACACCTGACTTTTTCACAATAACAAAGTGCGTACTTCAGGTCAAATTCATTTATTTTTGTATTTGTTTTCTTTTCTGTATATTGTTTTCTATGTTGTCTTAAGTATTGTAAATGACAATATGTACATGATGTATGTACTAATTTACTACATTTACATTTTGTTATTTCATCTATTTTTAAATTATATTTTAAAATAAAGTGATACACCTTTCAATATTTGAGTATTTGTTTAGTGTTATTTCTAATGAAGTCAGATGAATATTTAAATTGCACTCTCAATTTGTTCTCATGATTCTCAAATTTGAGATATGACAATAAATTGAAGAGAAATAATCAAGACATGAAAAAGACATACATAAGATCTCTTTTATTGCTCACACATCTCATTTCTTTCTCTTTTGATCATCCTTCCAAAGAAATGAGACATGATTGAGAACAATGGAGCTCTCGTCAGTGTATCCCACTTCTCAAATATTGCTCAAAGGGTTGTCTCAAATCAACCTCCTTTGTCTCAGTGACGTCTTGTCTCTTTTTAGCTTCTTTATTGCTCCAAAGGGTCCCTTAGGAGCAATAAAGGAGAAGCAATTGATCACAAAATGAGACAGATATGAGAAGCTCAAAATGTTCTCAAGATACGAGATTAAGCAACAGATGAGCAAGCACATTTTTGCTGTGGCCACGCTCCCTCCACCCCAGTGGACGATGGTGTGGAACAGCGCAGAGACCACCACAGTGTCTATGTTTCTTTTAGTTGTTATTCATAGCTGGATGTAGAAGTGTCTGCTTGTATCCGCTGCTTTAATGTCTTTCATGTCCTTTGTCTTCTTTGATGTTTAACTCTTACACACATGTGAGAGGGATGTGTACTATGGCTATGAGTTGTTGTTGTTTTTTCCCTTGGCCTCAGTCTGGACCCCTTCTCCAGGGCCCAGGTTTAAACCATTTTTTTTTTAGTATATTTTATTTTATATTAATCTTCTATTTTTTTCACCCATTCCCAACCTCATTATACTTTACAGAGCCAGGAGTCCTCGATTACATGTATGTATGGAACACAATCTTATTGTCACAAGACCCAGGGTAGACTAGGGGTTGAGTCTGCTGACTTTGAATGAAAAGTACCGAGTTCAAACCTCACTCTGGTTGATAGTATTTTTTTTTTTACCTCATCATACTTTACTAAGGCCGGGAGTCGTCGATTACATTTGTGTATGGACTAAAATCCTACCTTTACAAGACTGAAAGTAGCCCAGTGGTTAAGACTGTTGCATGAGAACAAACTGTACAGAGTTCAAACCCCACTCCGGTCAGCAGTATTTTTTCCACCTCATCTTACTCCAGTGAGTCAGGGGTCGTAGATAACATTTGTGTATGGAAAGAAATCCTCTCTTCACAGGACCAGGGATAGCCCAGTGTTTAAGACTGCTGACTCTGAATGACAGGTACTGGGTTCGAATCCCACTCATGTTGACAAAATTTAGTTTAAGCTTGTCATACTTTACTGAGCCAGGAGTCCTCGATTACATTTGTGTATAGAACACAATCTCCCCTTCACGAGACCCAGGATAGACCAGGTGTTAAGACATCTGACTCGGAATGAAAAGTACTGGGTTCAAGTCCCACTCAGGTTGACTGCATTTTGTTCTACCTCATCAAACTTTACTGGGCCATCAGTCCTCGATTACATTTGTGTATGAAAAAAAAAATATCTCATCAAGACCCAGGATAGCGCAGTGGTTAAGACCGCTGACTCTGAATGACAGGTACTGGGTTCGAATCCCACTCATGTTGACCAAATTTTGTTTAAGCTTGTCATACTTTACTGAGCCAGGAGTCCTCGATTACATTTGTGTATAGAACACAATCTTCTCTTCACAAGACCCAGGATAGACCAGGGGTTAAGACATCTGACTCGGAATGAAAAGTACTGGGTTCAAATCCCACTCAGGTTGAGTGTATTTTGTTCTACCTCATCAAACTTTACTGGGCCATTAGTCCTCGATTACATTTGTGTATGAAAAAAAATATCGCATCAAGACCCAGGATAGCCCAGTGGTTAAGACTGCTGACTCTGAATGACAGGTACTGGGTTCGAATCCCACTCATGTTGACAAAATTTAGTTTAAGCTTGTCATACTTTACTGAGCCAGGAGTCCTCGATTACATTTGTGTATAGAACACAATCTTATCTTCACAAGACCCAGGATAGACCAGGGGTTAAGACATCTGACTCGGAATGAAAAGTACTGGGTTCAAATCCCACTCAGGTTGAGTGTATTTTGTTCTACCTCATCAAACTTTACTGGGCCACAGTCCTCGATTACATTTGTGTACGAAAAAAAATAGTGTCATCAAGACCCAGGATAGCCCAGTGGTTAAGACTGTTGACTCAGGTTGAAGAGTGTGGGGTTCGACTCCTGCTTGGGTCGATGTGAAATTTAAAAGATCAGCTGGAGGCTGCAAGTTGACAAATATTGTAACTGTGTCATTTCTCTCATGTAATGTTAAAATAATAATTTAATTTACTTTTTTTTTATCCAATTACAATTAACCTATTTTATTTTATTTGTACCCAGGAGAGCTCATTGGTCAACGCTCTTTATTTATCCTATTCCCACCCACCTCAGGAGTTACACTCACTCGCACACACTCCTACACACACACACACACACGCACACACAGGTAACCCCTGAGGTGTCATCATTGACTATTTGACATTTTATTTTGGATTATTATTAGCTTTAGTGTTGACTTAATTTTTCAACTATATGTTAGTCAAGGAAGTAGCACATAACATTAGTCTGTGTGGGGGAGAAGAAGCAGCCCACAATGTATGTCGTCTTGACGCCATACTGCCAAATTACTGACTCCATGTATGGGATTTGAACTCACTACCCCTGTATTAGGAGCCCACAGTGTTGACCATTGAGCTATCCTGGGTCCCAACAAAGTTTGGTTTTCGCTCATATACAAATGTTCTCAGTGAACTATGATCAAGGCAAAACAAAAAACTAGCTCTTCCTACAAATGGATTTGAACCCAGTAGTTCTGCATGAGAGGCAGCAGTCTTAACCATTGAGCTATCCTGAGTCTTGTTGGAAGTGTAGTCTGGCTCCTTCATTAATGGAATCGTGACATCTGTCCCAGTAAACTACGATTGAGGTGGAGCTCAATTTTGAACTGAAGTTACATATCAAACCAATTGGGATTCAAACCCAGTACCCCCATATTTGAAGATCACAGTGTTGACCATTGAGGTATCCTGGGTTCCATCAAGACATGATTTTCACTAATATACAAATGCAATCATTTAACAATGATAGAGATGAAACAAAAAACAAGATCTTGTGGATTTGAACCCAGTAGTACCGTGTGAGAGGCAGCAGCCTTAACCATTGAGCATTTTGGGTTCTACTACTTCCTGATCTGGATCAATATACCAATGTTACATACCTGTTGTTGGTGTGTGCCATGTCTCTCAGGTGTGACATACCTGTTGTTGGTGTGTGCCACGTCTCTCAGGTGTGACATACCTGTTGTTGGTGTGTGCCACGTCTCTCAGGTGTGACATACCTGTTGTTGGTGTGTGCCACGTCTCTCAGGTGTGACATACCTGTTGTTGGTGTGTGCCATGTCTCTCAGGTGTGACATACCTGTTGTTGGTGTGTGCCACGTCTCTCAGGTGTGACATACCTGTTGTTGGTGTGTGCCATGTCTCTCAGGTGTGACATACCTGTTGTTGGTGTGTGCCATGTCTCTCAGGTGTGACATACCTGTTGTTGGTGTGTGCCATGTCTCTCAGGTGTGACATACCTGTTGTTGGTGTGTGCCATGTCTCTCAGGTGTGACATACCTGTTGTTGGTGTGTGCCATGTCTCTCAGGTGTGACATACCTGTTGTTGGTGTGTGCCATGTCTCTCAGGTGTGACATACCTGTTGTTGGTGTGTGCCATGTCTCTCAGGTGTGACATACCTGTTGTTGTCATACCTGCCAGCTTGTCTGCAGCAATAAACAAGTCATCAATTGAGTCCACAACATGTTTGATGTTTATTCCTCTCATGTTGAAGTAGTTCCCATCTGCAGTTCGCCCACTGCACTCTATCGCCACCATGTGGTCATACATGATATATGATGTGTGATACATGATGTGTGATACATGATGTGTGATACATGATGTGTGATATATGATGTGTGATACATGATGTGTGATACATGATGTGTGATACATGATGTGTGATAGATGATGTGTGATACATGATGTGTGACACATGATGTGTGATACATGACGTGTGATACATGATGTGTGATATATGATGTGTGATATATGATGTGTGATACATGAAGTGTGATACATGATGTGTGATACATGATATATGATGTGTGATACATGATGTGTGATACATGATGTGTGATACATGATGTTTGATACATGATGTCTGATACATGATGTGTGACACATGATGTGTGATACATGACGTGTGATACATGATGTGTGATGTATGATGTGTGATATATGATGTGTGATACATGAAGTGTGATACATGATGTGTGATACATGATATATGATGTGTGATACATGATGTGTGATATATGATGTGTGATACATGATGTGTGATACATGATGTGTGATACATGATGTGTGATACATGATGTGTGACACATGATGTGTGATACATGACGTGTGATACATGATGTGTGATATATGATGTGTGATATATGATGTGTGATACATGAAGTGTGATACATGATGTGTGATACATGATATATGATGTGTGATACATGATGTGTGATACATGATGTGTGATACATGATGTGTGACACATGATGTGTGATACATGATGTGTGATACATGATGTGTGATACATGATGTGTGACACATGATGTGTGATATATGATGTGTGATACATGAAGTGTGATACATGATGTGTGATACATGATATATGATGTGTGATACATGATGTGTGATATATGATGTGTGATACATGATGTGTGATACATGATGTTTGATACATGATGTGTGATACATGATGTGTGATACATGATGTGTGATACATGATGTGTGACACATGATGTGTGATACATGATGTGTGATACATGATGTGTGATACATGATGTGTGATACATGATGTGTGATACATGACGTGTGATACATGATGTGTGATATATGATGTGTGATATATGATGTGTGATACATGAAGTGTGATACATGATGTGTGATACATGATATATGATGTGTGATACATGATGTGTGATATATGATGTGTGATACATGATGTGTGATACATGATGTGTGATACATGATGTGTGATACATGATGTGTGATACATGATGTGTGATATATGATGTGTGATACATGACGTGTGATACATGATGTGTGATATATGATGTGTGATACATGATGTGTGATACATGATGTGTGATACATGATGTGTGATACATGATGTGTGACACATGATGTGTGATACATGATGTGTGATACATGATGTGTGATACATGATGTGTGATACATGACGTGTGATACATGATGTGTGATATATGATGTGTGATATATGATGTGTGATACATGAAGTGTGATACATGATGTGTGATACATGATATATGATGTGTGATACATGATGTGTGATACATGATGTGTGATACATGATGTGTGATACATTATGTGTGATACATGATGTGTGATATATGATGTGTGATACATGATGTGTGATATATGATGTGTGATACATGATGTGTGATACATGATGTGTGATATATGATGTGTGATACATGATGTGTGATACATGATGTGTGATACATGATGTGTGATACATGATGTGTGATACATGATGTGTGATACATGATGTGTGATATATGATGTGTGATACATGATGTGTGATACATGATGTGTGATATATGATGTGTGATACATGATGTGTGATACATGATGTGTGATACATGATGTGTGATACATGATGTGTGACACATGATGTGTGATACATGATGTGTGATACATGATGTGTGATACATGATGTGTGATACATGACGTGTGATACATGATGTGTGATATATGATGTGTGATATATGATGTGTGATACATGATGTGTGATACATGATGTGTGACACATGATGTGTGATACATGATGTTTGATACATGATGTGTGATACATGATGTGTGATATATGATGTGTGATACATGATGTGCGATACATGATGTGTGATACATGATGTGTGATACATGACATGTGATACATGATGTTTGATACATGATGTGTGATACATGATGTGTGATACATGATGTGTGATACATGATGTGTGATATATGATGTGTGACACATGATGTGTGATACATGATGTTTGATACATGATGTGTGATACATGATGTGTGATACATGATGTGT
The DNA here is from genome assembly GCF_033978795.1 of Nerophis ophidion. Classification (NCBI taxonomy): domain Eukaryota; kingdom Metazoa; phylum Chordata; class Actinopteri; order Syngnathiformes; family Syngnathidae; genus Nerophis; species Nerophis ophidion. The sequence goes on from NW_026907109.1 coordinate 83,412, forward strand.
GACACATGATGTGTGATACATGATGTTTGATACATGATGTGTGATACATGATGTGTGATATATGATGTGTGATACATGATGTGCGATACATGATGTGTGATACATGATGTGTGATACATGACATGTGATACATGATGTTTGATACATGATGTGTGATACATGATGTTTGATACATGATGTGTGATACATGATGTGTGATATATGATGTTTGATACATGATGTGTGATACATGATGTTTGATACATGATGTGTGATACATGATGTTTGATACATGATGTTTGTTACATGATGTGTGATACATGATGTTTGATACATGATGTGTGATACATGATGTGTGATACATGATGTGTGATACATGATGTGTGATACATGATGTGTGATACATGACGTGTGATACATGATGTTTGATACATGATGTGTGATACATGATGTTTGATACATGATGTGTGATACATGATGTTTGATACATGATGTTTGATACATGATGTGTGATACATGATGTTTGATACATGATGTGTGATACATGATGTGTGATACATGACATGTGATACATGATGTTTGATACATGATGTGTGATACATGATGTTTGATACATGATGTGTGATACATGATGTTTGATACATGATGTTTGATACATGATGTGTGATACATGATGTTTGATACTTGATGTGTGATACATGATGTTTGATACATGATGTGTGATACATGATGTTTGATACATGATGTGTGATACATGATGTTTGATATATGATGTGTGATACATGATGTGTGATACATGATGTGTGATACATGACATGTGATACATGATGTGTGATACATGATGTGTGATACATGATGTTTGATACATGATGTTTGATACATGATGTGTGATACATGATGTTTGATACATGATGTGTGATACATGATGTTTGATACATGATGTTTGATACATGATGTGTGATACATGATGTTTGATACATGATGTGTGATACATGACGTGTGATACATGATGTGTGATACATGATGTGTGATACATGATGTGTGATACATGATGTGTGATGTATGATGTGTGATACATGATGTTTGATACATGATGTGTGATACATGACGTGTGATACATGATGTGTGATACATGATGTGTGATACATGATGTGTGATACATGAAGTGTGATATATGATGTGTGATACATGATGTGTGATACATGATGTGTGATACATGACGTGTGATACATGATGTGTGATATATAATGTGTGATACATGACGTGTGATATATGATGTGTGATATATGATGTGTGATATATGATGTGTGATACATGATGTGTGATACATGATGTGTGATACATGATGTGTGATATATGATGTGTGATACATGATGTGTGATACATGATGTGTGATATATGATGTGTGATACATGATGTTTGATACATGATGTGTGATACATGATGTTTGATACATGATGTTTGATACATGATGTGTGATACATGATGTTTGATACATGATGTGTGATACATGATGTGTGATATATGATGTGTGATACATGATGTGTGATACATGATGTGTGATACATGATGTGTGATACATGATGTGTGATACATTATGTGTGACACATGATGTGTGATACATGATGTTTGATACATGATGTGTGATACATGATGTGTGATATATGATGTGTGATACATGATGTGTGATACATGATGTGCGATACATGATGTGTGATACATGACGTGTGATACATGATGTTTGATACATGATGTGTGATACATGATGTTTGATACATGATGTTTGACACATGATGTGTGATACATGATGTTTGATACATGATGTGTGATACATGACGTGTGATACATGATGTGTGATACATGATGTGTGATACATGACGTGTGATACATGATGTGTGATACATGATTTGTGATACATGATGTGTGATACATGATGTTTGATACATGATGTGTGATACATGATGTGTGATACATGATGTGTGATACATGATGTTTGATACATGATGTGTGATACATGATTTTTGATACATGATGTGTGATACATGATGTGTGACACATGATGTGTGATACATGATGTTTGATACATGATGTGTGATACATAATGTGTGATATATGATGTGTGATATATGATGTGTGACACATGATGTTTGATACATGATGTGTGATACATGATGTGCGATACATGATGTGTGATACATGATGTGTGATACATGACGTGTGATACATGATGTGTGATACATGATGTGTGATACATGATGTGTGATACATGATGTGTGATGTATGATGTGTGATACATGATGTGTGATACATGAAGTGTGATACATGATGTGTGATACATGATATATGATGTGTGATACATGATGTGTGATACATGATGTGTGATACATGATGTTTGATACATGATGTCTGATACATGATGTGTGACACATGATGTGTGATACATGACGTGTGATACATGATGTGTGATATATGATGTGTGATATATGATGTGTGATACATTAAGTGTGATACATGATGTGTGATACATGATATATGATGTGTGATACATGATGTGTGATATATGATGTGTGATACATGATGTGTGATACATGATGTGTGATACATGATGTGTGATACATGATGTGTGATACATGATGTGTGACACATGATGTGTGATACATGACGTGTGATACATGATGTGTGATATATGATGTGTGATATATGATGTGTGATACATGAAGTGTGATACATGATGTTTGATACATGATATATGATGTGTGATACATGATGTGTGATATATGATGTGTGATACATGATGTGTGATACATGATGTTTGATACATGATGTGTGATACATGATGTGTGATACATGATGTGTGATACATGATGTGTGACACATGATGTGTGATACATGATGTGTGATACATGATGTGTGATACATGATGTGTGACACATGATGTGTGATACATGACGTGTGATACATGATGTGTGATATATGATGTGTGATATATGATGTGTGATACATGAAGTGTGATACATGATGTGTGATACATGATATATGATGTGTGATACATGATGTGTGATATATGATGTGTGATACATGATGTGTGATACATGATGTTTGATACATGATGTGTGATACATGATGTGTGATACATGATGTGTGATACATGATGTGTGACACATGATGTGTGATACATGATGTGTGATACATGATGTGTGATACATGATGTGTGATACATGATGTGTGATACATGACGTGTGATACATGATGTGTGATATATGATGTGTGATATATGATGTGTGATACATGAAGTGTGATACATGATGTGTGATACATGATATATGATGTGTGATACATGATGTGTGATATATGATGTGTGATACATGATGTGTGATACATGATGTGTGATACATGATGTGTGATACATGATGTGTGATACATGATGTGTGATATATGATGTGTGATACATGACGTGTGATACATGATGTGTGATATATGATGTGTGATACATGATGTGTGATACATGATGTGTGATACATGATGTGTGATACATGATGTGTGACACATGATGTGTGATACATGATGTGTGATACATGATGTGTGATACATGATGTGTGATACATGACGTGTGATACATGATGTGTGATATATGATGTGTGATATATGATGTGTGATACATGAAGTGTGATACATGATGTGTGATACATGATATATGATGTGTGATACATGATGTGTGATACATGATGTGTGATACATGATGTGTGATACATTATGTGTGATACATGATGTGTGATATATGATGTGTGATACATGATGTGTGATATATGATGTGTGATACATGATGTGTGATACATGATGTGTGATATATGATGTGTGATACATGATGTGTGATACATGATGTGTGATACATGATGTGTGATACATGATGTGTGATACATGATGTGTGATACATGATGTGTGATATATGATGTGTGATACATGATGTGTGATACATGATGTGTGATATATGATGTGTGATACATGATGTGTGATACATGATGTGTGATACATGATGTGTGATACATGATGTGTGACACATGATGTGTGATACATGATGTGTGATACATGATGTGTGATACATGATGTGTGATACATGACGTGTGATACATGATGTGTGATATATGATGTGTGATATATGATGTGTGATACATGATGTGTGATACATGATGTGTGACACATGATGTGTGATACATGATGTTTGATACATGATGTGTGATACATGATGTGTGATATATGATGTGTGATACATGATGTGCGTTACATGATGTGTGATACATGATGTGTGATACATGACATGTGATACATGATGTTTGATACATGATGTGTGATACATGATGTGTGATACATGATGTGTGATACATGATGTGTGATATATGATGTGTGACACATGATGTGTGATACATGATGTTTGATACATGATGTGTGATACATGATGTGTGATACATGATGTGTGACACATGATGTGTGATACATGATGTTTGATACATGATGTGTGATACATGATGTGTGATATATGATGTGTGATACATGATGTGCGATACATGATGTGTGATACATGATGTGTGATACATGACATGTGATACATGATGTTTGATACATGATGTGTGATACATGATGTTTGATACATGATGTGTGATACATGATGTGTGATATATGATGTTTGATACATGATGTGTGATACATGATGTTTGATACATGATGTGTGATACATGATGTTTGATACATGATGTTTGTTACATGATGTGTGATACATGATGTTTGATACATGATGTGTGATACATGATGTGTGATACATGATGTGTGATACATGATGTGTGATACATGATGTGTGATACATGACGTGTGATACATGATGTTTGATACATGATGTGTGATACATGATGTTTGATACATGATGTGTGATACATGATGTTTGATACATGATGTTTGATACATGATGTGTGATACATGATGTTTGATACATGATGTGTGATACATGATGTGTGATACATGACATGTGATACATGATGTTTGATACATGATGTGTGATACATGATGTTTGATACATGATGTGTGATACATGATGTTTGATACATGATGTTTGATACATGATGTGTGATACATGATGTTTGATACATGATGTGTGATACATGATGTTTGATACATGATGTGTGATACATGATGTTTGATACATGATGTGTGATACATGATGTTTGATATATGATGTGTGATACATGATGTGTGATACATGATGTGTGATACATGACATGTGATACATGATGTGTGATACATGATGTGTGATACATGATGTTTGATACATGATGTTTGATACATGATGTGTGATACATGATGTTTGATACATGATGTGTGATACATGATGTTTGATACATGATGTTTGATACATGATGTGTGATACATGATGTTTGATACATGATGTGTGATACATGACGTGTGATACATGATGTGTGATACATGATGTGTGATACATGATGTGTGATACATGATGTGTGATGTATGATGTGTGATACATGATGTTTGATACATGATGTGTGATACATGACGTGTGATACATGATGTGTGATACATGATGTGTGATACATGATGTGTGATACATGAAGTGTGATATATGATGTGTGATACATGATGTGTGATACATGATGTGTGATACATGACGTGTGATACATGATGTGTGATATATAATGTGTGATACATGACGTGTGATATATGATGTGTGATATATGATGTGTGATATATGATGTGTGATACATGATGGGTGATACATGATGTGTGATACATGATGTGTGATATATGATGTGTGATACATGATGTGTGATACATGATGTGTGATATATGATGTGTGATACATGATGTTTGATACATGATGTGTGATACATGATGTTTGATACATGATGTTTGATACATGATGTGTGATACATGATGTTTGATACATGATGTGTGATACATGATGTGTGATATATGATGTGTGATACATGATGTGTGATACATGATGTGTGATACATGATGTGTGATACATGATGTGTGATACATTATGTGTGACACATGATGTGTGATACATGATGTTTGATACATGATGTGTGATACATGATGTGTGATATATGATGTGTGATACATGATGTGTGATACATGATGTGCGATACATGATGTGTGATACATGACGTGTGATACATGATGTTTGATACATGATGTGTGATACATGATGTTTGATACATGATGTTTGACACATGATGTGTGATACATGATGTTTGATACATGATGTGTGATACATGACGTGTGATACATGATGTGTGATACATGATGTGTGATACATGACGTGTGATACATGATGTGTGATACATGATTTGTGATACATGATGTGTGATACATGATGTTTGATACATGATGTGTGATACATGATGTGTGATACATGATGTGTGATACATGATGTTTGATACATGATGTGTGATACATGATTTTTGATACATGATGTGTGATACATGATGTGTGACACATGATGTGTGATACATGATGTTTGATACATGATGTGTGATACATGATGTGTGATATATGATGTGTGATATATGATGTGTGACACATGATGTTTGATACATGATGTGTGATACATGATGTGCGATACATGATGTGTGATACATGATGTGTGATACATGACGTGTGATACATGATGTGTGATACATGATGTGTGATACATGATGTGTGATACATGATGTGTGATGTATGATGTGTGATACATGACGTGTGATACATGATGTGTGATAAATGATGTGTGATACATGATGTGTGATATATGATGTGCGATACATGAAGTGTGATGCATGATGTGTGACACATGATGTGTGATACATGATGTGTGATACATGATGTGTGATACATGATGTGTGATGCATGATGTGTGATACATGATGTGTGATACATGATGTGTGATACATGATGTGTGATACATGATGTGTGATACATGATGTGTGATACATGATGTGTGATACATGATGTTTGATACATGATGTGTGATATATGATGTGTGATACATGATGTGTGATACATGATGTTTGATACATGATGTGTGATACATGGCGTGTGATACATGATGTGTGATACATGATGTGTGATACATGATGTGTGATACATGATGTTTGATACATGATGTGTGATACATGATGTGTGATACATGATGTGTGATACATGATGTGTGATACATGATGTGTGATACATGATGTTTGATACATGATGTGTGATACATGATGTGTGATACATGATGTGTGATACATGATGTGTGATACATGATGTGTGATACATGATGTGTGATACATGACGTGTGATACATGACATGTGATACATGATGTGTGATACATGACGTGTGATACATGATGTGTGATACATGATGTGTGATACATGATGTGTGATACATGATGTGTGATACATGACGTGTGATACATGTGTGATATATGATGTTTGATACATGATGTGTGATACATGATGTGTGATACATGACGTGTGATACATGATGTGTGATACATGATGTGTGATATATGATGTGTGATACATGATGTTTGATACATGATGTGTGATACATGATGTGTGATACATGATGTGTGATACATGATGTGTGATACATGACGTGTGATACATGATGTGTGATACATGATGTGTGATACATGATGTGTGATACATGACGTGTGATACATGTGTGATATATGATGTTTGATACATGATGTGTGATACATGATGTGTGATACATGACGTGTGATACATGATGTGTGATACATGATGTGTGATACATGATGTTTGATACATGATGTGTGATACATGATGTGCTATACATGATGTGTGATACATGATGTGTGATACATGACGTGTGATACATGATGTTTGATACATGATGTGTGATACATGATGTGTGATACATGACGTGTGATACATGATGTGTGATACATGATGTGTGATACATGATGTGTGATACATGATGTTTGATACATGATGTGTGATACATGATGTGTGATACATGATGTGTGATACATGATGTGTGATACATGATGTGTGATACATGATGTGTGATACATGATGTGTGATACATGATGTGTGATACATGATGTGTGATACATGACGTGTGATACATGATGTGTGATACATGATGTGTGATACATGATGTGTGATGCATGATGTGTGATACATGATGTGTGATACATGATGTGTGATACATGATGTGTGATACATGATGTGTGATACATGATGTGTGATACATGATGTGTGATACATGATGTGTGATACATGATGTGTGATACATGACGTGTGATACATGTGTGATGTATGATGTTTGATACATGATGTTTGATACATGATGTGTGATACATGACGTGTGATACATGATATGTGATACATGATGTGTGATACATGATGTGTGATACATGATGTTTAATACATGATGTGTGATACATGATGTGTGATACATGATGTGTGATACATGACGTGTGATACATGATGTGTGATACATGATGTGTGATACATGATGTGTGATGCATGATGTTTGATACATGATGTGTGATACATGATGTGTGATACATGATGTGTGATACATGATGTTTGATACATGATGTGTGATACATGATGTGTGATACATGACGTGTGATACATGATGTGTGATATATGATGTGTGATACATGACGTGTGATACATGATGTGTGATACATGATGTGTGATACATGACATGTGATACATGATGTGTGATACATGATGTGTGATACATGATGTGTGATATATTATGTGTGATACATGACGTGTGATACATGATGTGTGATACATGATGTGTGATACATGACGTGTGATACATGATGTGTGATATATGATGTGTGATACATGATGTGTGATACATGACGTGTGATACATGATGTGTGATACATGATGTGTGATACATGATGTGTGATATATGATGTGTGATACATGATGTGTGATACATGATGTGTGATATATGATGTGTGATACATGATGTGTGACACATGATGTGTGATACATGATGTGTGATACATGATGTGTGATACATGATGTGTGATACATGATGTGTGATATATGATGTGTGATACATGACGTGTGATACATGATGTGTGATACATGACGTGTGATACATGATGTGTGATACATGTTGTGTGATACATGATGTGTGATACATGACGTGTGATACATGATGTGTGATACATGACGTGTGATACATGATGTGTGATACATGATGTGTGATACATGATGTGTGATACATGACGTGTGATATATGATGTGTGATACATGACCTGTGATACATGATGTTTGATACATGACGTGTGATATATGATGTGTGATACATGACGTGTGATACATGATGTGTGATACATGATGTGTGATACATGATGTGTGATACATGATGTGTGATACATGATGTGTGACACATGATGTGTGATACATGATGTGTGATATATGATGTGTGACACATTATGTGTGATACATGATGTGTGATACATGATGTGTGATATATGATGTGTGATACATGACGTGTGATACATGATGTGTGATACATGACGTGTGATACATGATGTGTGACACATGATGTGTGATACATGATGTGTGATACATGATGTTTAATACATGATGTGTGATACATGATGTTTGATACATGATGTCTGATACATGATGTGTGACACATGATGTGTGATACATGATGTTTGATACATGATGTGTGATACATGATGTGTGATATAAGATGTGTGATATATGATGTGTGACACATGATGTGTGATACATGATGTGTGATATATGATGTGTGATACATGATGTGTGATACATGATGTGTGATACATGATGTGTGATACATGACGTGTGATACATGATGTGTGATACATGACGTGTGATACATGATGTGTGATACGTGATGTGTGATACATGATGTTTGATACATGATGTGTGATACATGATGTGTGATATAAGATGTGTGATATATGATGTGTGACACATGATGTGTGATACATGATGTGTGATTCATGACGTGTGATACATGATGTGTGATACATGACGTGTGATACATGATGTGTGATACATGACGTGTGATACATGATGTGTGATACATGATGTGTGATACATGATGTGTGATACATGATGTGTGATACATGATGTTTGATACATGACGTGTGATACATGATGTGTGATACATGATGTGTGATATATGATGTGTGATACATGATGTGTGATACAATGTGTGATACATGATGTGTGATAGATGATGTGTGATACATGATGTGTGATACATGATGTGTGATACATGATGTGTGATACATGATGTGTGATGCATGATGTGTGATATATGATGTGTGATACATGATGTGTGATACATGATGTGTGATACATAATGTGTGATATATGATGTGTGATATATGATGTGTGATACATGATGTGTGATATATGATGTGTGATACATGATGTGTGATATATGATGTGTGATACATGATGTGTGATACATGATGTGTGATACATGATGTTTGGTACATGACGTGTGATATATGATGTGTGATACATGATGTGTGATATATGATGTGTGATACATGACGTGTGATACATGATGTGTGATACATGATGTGTGATATATGATGTGTGATACATGATGTTTGATACATGACGTGTGATACATGATGTGTGATACATGATGTGTGATATATGATGTGTGATACATGATTTGTGATACATGATGTGTGATACATGATGTGTGATAGATGATGTGTGATACATGATGTGTGATACATGATGTGTGATACATGATGTGTGATGCATGATGTGTGATATATGATGTGTGATACATGATGTGTGATACATGATGTGTGATACATGATGTGTGATAGATGATGTGTGATACATGATGTGTGATACATGATGTGTGATACATGACGTGTGATACATGATGTGTGATACATGATGTGTGATACATGATGTGTGATACATGATGTGTGATACATGATGTTTGATACATGACGTGTGATACATGATGTGTGATACATGATGTGTGATAGATGATGTGTGATACATGATGTGTGATACATGATGTGTGATACATGATGTGTGATAGATGATGTGTGATACATGATGTGTGATACATGATGTGTGATACATGATGTGTGATAGATGATGTGTGATACATGATGTGTGATACATGATGTGTGATACATGATGTGTGATACATGATGTGTGATGCATGATGTGTGATATATGATGTGTGATACATGATGTGTGATACATGATGTGTGATACACGATGTGTGATACATGATGTGTGATACATGATGTGTGATACATGATGTGTGACACATGATGTGTGATACATGATGTGTGATATATGATGTGTGATACATGATGTGTGATACATGATGTGTGATACATGATGTGTGATACATGACGTGTGATACATGATGTGTGATACATGACGTGTGATACATGATGTGTGATACGTGATGTGTGATACATGATGTTTGATACATGATGTGTGATACATGATGTGTGATATAAGATGTGTGATATATGATGTGTGACACATGATGTGTGATACATGATGTGTGATTCATGACGTGTGATACATGATGTGTGATACATGACGTGAGATATATGATGTGTGATACATGACGTGTGATACATGATGTGTGATACATGATGTGTGATACATGATGTGTGATACATGATGTGTGATACATGATGTGTGACACATGATGTGTGATACATGATGTGTGATATATGATGTGTGACACATTATGTGTGATACATGATGTGTGATACATGATGTGTGATATATGATGTGTGATACATGACGTGTGATACATGATGTGTGATACATGACGTGTGATACATGATGTGTGACACATGATGTGTGATACATGATGTGTGATACATGATGTTTAATACATGATGTGTGATACATGATGTGTGATACATGATGTGTGATACATGATGTTTAATACATGATGTGTGATACATGATGTTTGATACATGATGTCTGATACATGATGTGTGACACATGATGTGTGATACATGATGTTTGATACATGATGTGTGATACATGATGTGTGATATAAGATGTGTGATATATGATGTGTGACACATGATGTGTGATACATGATGTGTGATAAATGATGTGTGATACATGATGTGTGATACATGATGTGTGATACATGATGTGTGATACATGACGTGTGATACATGATGTGTGATACATGACGTGTGATACATGATGTGTGATACGTGATGTGTGATACATGATGTTTGATACATGATGTGTGATACATGATGTGTGATATAAGATGTGTGATATATGATGTGTGACACATGATGTGTGATACATGATGTGTGATTCATGACGTGTGATACATGATGTGTGATACATGACGTGTGATACATGATGTGTGATACATGACGTGTGATACATGATGTGTGATACATGATGTGTGATACATGATGTGTGATACATGATGTGTGATACATGATGTTTGATACATGACGTGTGATACATGATGTGTGATACATGATGTGTGATATATGATGTGTGATACATGATGTGTGATACAATGTGTGATACATGATGTGTGATAGATGATGTGTGATACATGATGTGTGATACATGATGTGTGATATAAGATGTGTGATATATGATGTGTGACACATGATGTGTGATACATGATGTGTGATTCATGACGTGTGATACATGATGTGTGATACATGACGTGTGATACATGATGTGTGATACATGACGTGTGATACATGATGTGTGATACATGATGTGTGATACATGATGTGTGATACATGATGTGTGATACATGATGTTTGATACATGACGTGTGATACATGATGTGTGATACATGATGTGTGATATATGATGTGTGATACATGATGTGTGATACAATGTGTGATACATGATGTGTGATGGATGATGTGTGATACATGATGTGTGATACATGATGTGTGATACATGATGTGTGATACATGATGTGTGATGCATGATGTGTGATATATGATGTGTGATACATGATGTGTGATACATGATGTGTGATACATGACGTGTGATACATGATGTGTGATACATGATGTGTGATATATGATGTGTGATACATGACGTGTGATACATGATGTGTGATACATGATGTGTGATACATGATGTTTGATACATGACGTGTGATACATGATGTGTGATACATGATGTGTGATATATGATGTGTGATACATGACGTGTGATACATGATGTGTGATACATGATGTGTGATATATGATGTGTGATACATGATGTTTGATACATGACGTGTGATACATGATGTGTGATACATGATGTGTGATATATGATGTGTGATACATGATTTGTGATACATGATGTGTGATACATGATGTGTGATAGATGATGTGTGATACATGATGTGTGATACATGATGTGTGATACATGATGTGTGATACATGATGTGTGATGCATGATGTGTGATATATGATGTGTGATACATGATGTGTGATACATGATGTGTGATACATGATGTGTGATAGATGATGTGTGATACATGATGTGTGATACATGATGTGTGATACATGACGTGTGATACATGATGTGTGATACATGATGTGTGATACATGATGTGTGATACATGATGTGTGATACATGATGTGTGATACATGATGTTTGATACATGACGTGTGATACATGATGTGTGATACATGATGTGTGATAGATGATGTGTGATACATGATGTGTGATACATGATGTGTGATACATGATGTGTGATGCATGATGTGTGATATATGATGTGTGATACATGATGTGTGATACATGATGTGTGATACACGATGTGTGATACATCATGTGTGATACATGATGTGTGATACATGATGTGTGACACATGATGTGTGATACATGATGTGTGATATATGATGTGTGATACATGATGTGTGATACATGATGTGTGATACATGATGTGTGATACATGACGTGTGATACATGATGTGTGATACATGACGTGTGATACATGATGTGTGATACGTGATGTGTGATACATGATGTTTGATACATGATGTGTGATACATGATGTGTGATATAAGATGTGTGATATATGATGTGTGACACATGATGTGTGATACATGATGTGTGATTCATGACGTGTGATACATGATGTGTGATACATGACGTGTGATACATGATGTGTGATACATGACGTGTGATACATGATGTGTGATACATGATGTGTGATACATGATGTGTGATACATGATGTGTGATACATGATGTTTGATACATGATGTGTGATACATGATGTGTGATACATGATGTGTGATATATGATGTGTGATACATGATGTGTGATACAATGTGTGATACATGATGTGTGATAGATGATGTGTGATACATGATGTGTGATACATGATGTGTGATACATGATGTGTGATACATGATGTGTGATGCATGATGTGTGATATATGATGTGTGATACATGATGTGTGATACATGATGTGTGATACATAATGTGTGATATATGATGTGTGATATATGATGTGTGATACATGATGTGTGATATATGATGTGTGATACATGATGTGTGATATATGATGTGTGATACATGATGTGTGATACATGATGTGTGATACATGATGTTTGATACATGACGTGTGATACATGATGTGTGATACATGATGTGTGATATATGATGTGTGATACATGACGTGTGATACATGATGTGTGATACATGATGTGTGATATATGATGTGTGATACATGATGTTTGATACATGACGTGTGATACATGATGTGTGATACATGATGTGTGATATATGATGTGTGATACATGATTTGTGATACATGATGTGTGATACATGATGTGTGATGGATGATGTGTGATACATGATGTGTGATACATGATGTGTGATACATGATGTGTGATACATGATGTGTGATGCATGATGTGTGATATATGATGTGTGATACATGATGTGTGATACATGATGTGTGATACATGATGTGTGATAGATGATGTGTGATACATCATGTGTGATACATGATGTGTGATACATGACGTGTGATACATGATGTGTGATACATGATGTGTGATACATGATGTGTGATACATGATGTGTGATACATGATGTGTGATACATGATGTTTGATACATGACGTGTGATACATGATGTGTGATACATGATGTGTGATAGATGATGTGTGATACATGATGTGTGATACATGATGTGTGATACATGATGTGTGATAGATGATGTGTGATACATGATGTGTGATACATGATGTGTGATACATGATGTGTGATAGATGATGTGTGATACATGATGTGTGATACATGATGTGTGATACATGATGTGTGATACATGATGTGTGATGCATGATGTGTGATATATGATGTGTGATACATGATGTGTGATACATGATGTGTGATACACGATGTGTGATACATGATGTGTGATACATGATGTGTGATACAAAATGTGTGACACATGATGTGTGATACATGATGTGTGATACATGATGTGTGATACATAATGTTTGATACATGATGTGTGATACACGATGTTTGATACATGATGTGTGATACATGATGTGTGATATATGATGTGTGATATATGATGTGTGATATATGATGTGTGATACATGATGTGTGACACATGATGTGTGATACATGATGTGTGACACATGATGTGTGATACATGATGTGTGATATATGATGTGTGATATATGATGTGTGACACATGATGTTTGATACATGATGTGTGATACATGATGTGTGATACATGATGTGTGATACATGACATGTGATACATGATGTGTGATACATGACGTGTGATACATGATGTTTGATACATGATGTGTGATACATGATGTGTGATACATGACATGTGATACATGATGTGTGATACGTGATGTGTGATACATGATGTTTGATACATGACGTGTGATACATGATGTGTGATACATGATGTGTGATATATGATGTGTGATACATGACGTGTGATACATGATGTGTGATACATGACGTGTGATACATGATGTGTGATACATGATGTGTGATACATGATGTGTGATACATGACGTGTGATACATGATGTGTGATACATGATGTTTGATACATGATGTGTGATATATGATATGTGATACATGATGTGTGATACATGACGTGTGATACATGATGTGTGATACATGATGTTTGATACATGATGTGTGATATATGATATGTGATACATGATGTGTGATACATGATGTGTGATACATGATGTGTGATACATGATGTGTGATATATGATGTGTGATACATGATGTGTGATACATGATGTGTGATACATGATGTTTGATACATGATGTGTGATACATGATGTGTGATACATGATGTGTGATACATGATGTGTGATATATGATGTGTTATACATGATGTGTGATACATGATGTGTGATACATGATATATGATGTGTGATACATGACGTGTGATACATGACGTGTGATACATGATATATGATGTGTGATACATGACGTGTGATATATGATGTGTGATACATGATGTGTGATACATGATGTGTGACACATGATGTGTGATACATGATGTGTGATACATGATGTGTGATATATGATATATGATGTGTGATACATGACGTGTGATATATGATGTGTGATACATGATGTGTGATACATGATGTGTGATACATGATGTGTGATACATGATGTGTGATACATGATGTGTGATACATGATGTGTGATATATGATGTGTGATACATGATTTGTGACACATGATGTGTGATACATGATGTGTGATACATGATGTGTGATATATGATGTGTGAAACATGATGTGTGATACATGATGTGTGATACATGATGTGTGATATATGATGTGTGATACATGATGTGTGACACATGATGTGTGATACATGATGTGTGATATATGATGTGTGATATATGATGTGTGATACATGATGTGTGACACATGATGTGTGATACATGATGTGTGATATATGATGTGTGATACATGATGTGTGATACATGATGTGTGATACATGATGTGTGATACATGACGTGTGATACATGATGTGTGATACATGACGTGTGATACATGATGTGTGATACGTGATGTGTGATACATGATGTTTGATACATGATGTGTGATACATGATGTGTGATATAAGATGTGTGATATATGATGTGTGACACATGATGTGTGATACATGATGTGTGATTCATGACGTGTGATACATGATGTGTGATACATGACGTGTGATACATGATGTGTGATACATGACGTGTGATACATGATGTGTGATACATGATGTGTGATACATGATGTGTGATACATGATGTTTGATACATGATGTGTGATACATGATGTGTGATACATGATGTGTGATATATGATGTGTGATACATGATGTGTGATACAATGTGTGATACATGATGTGTGATAGATGATGTGTGATACATGATGTGTGATACATGATGTGTGATACATGATGTTTGATACATGATGTGTGATACATGATGTGTGATACATGATGTTTGATACATGATGTGTGATACATGATGTGTGATACATGACGTGTGATACATGATGTGTGATACATGATGTGTGATACATGACGTGTGATACATGATGTTTGATACATGATGTGTGATACATGATGTGTGATATATAATGTGTGATATATGATGTGTGATATATGATGTGTGACACATGATGTGTGATACATGATGTGTGATACAGGATGTGTGATACATGATGTGTGATACATGACGTGTGATACATGATGTGTGATACATGACGTGTGATACATGATGTGTGATACATGATGTGTGATACATGATGTGTGATATATGACGTGTTTTACATGTTTTACATGATGTGTGATACGTGATGTGTGATACATGATGTTTGATACATGACGTGTGATACATGATGTGTGATACTTGATGTGTGATACATGACGTGTGATACATGATGTGTGATACATGATGTGTGATACATGACGTGTGATACATGATGTGTGATACATGATGTGTGATACATGATGTGTGATACATGATGTGTGATACATGACGTGTGATACATGATGTGTGATACATGATGTGTGATACATGATGTGTGATACATGATGTGTGATACATGACGTGTGATACATGTGTGATATATGATGTTTGATACATGATGTGTGATACATGATGTGTGATACATGACATGTGATACATGATGTGTGATACATGATGTTTGATACATGATGTGTGATACATGATGTGTGATACATGATGTGTGATACATGACGTGTGATACATGATGTGTGATACATGATGTGTGATACATGATGTGTGATACATGATGTTTGATACATGATGTGTGATACATGATGTGTGATACATGATGTTTGATACATGATGTGTGATACATGATGTGTGATACATGACGTGTGATACATGATGTGTGATACATGATGTGTGATACATGACGTGTGATACATGATGTTTGATACATGATGTGTGATACATGATGTGTGATATATAATGTGTGATATATGATGTGTGATATATGATGTGTGACACATGATGTGTGATACATGATGTGTGATACATGATGTGTGATACATGATGTGTGATACATGATGTGTGATACATGACGTGTGATACATGATGTGTGATACATGACGTGTGATACATGATGTGTGATACATGATGTGTGATACATGATGTGTGATACATGACATGTTTTACATGATGTGTGATACGTGATGTGTGATACATGATGTTTGATACATGACGTGTTTTACATGATGTGTGATACGTGATGTGTGATACATGATGTTTGATACATGACGTGTGATACATGATGTGTGATATATGATGTGTGATACATGACGTGTGATACATGTGTGATACATGACGTGTGATACATGATGTGTGATGGATGATGTGTGATACATGACGTGTGATACATGATGTGTGATACATGACGTGTGATACATGATGTGTGATACATGATGTGTGATACATGATGTGTGATACATGACATGTGATACATGATGTGTGATACATGATGTGTGATACATGATGTGTGACACATGATGTGTGATACATGATGTGTGATACATGATGTGTGATACATGATGTGTGATACATGACGTGTGATACATGATGTGTGATACATGATGTGTGATACATGATGTTTGATACATGACGTGTGATACATGATGTGTGATACATGATGTGTGATACATGATGTGTGATACATGATGTGTGATACATGATGTTTGATACATGACGTGTGATACAAAATGTGTGATACATGATGTGTATCACACATCATGTACCTCATCATACTTTACTAAGGCCGGGAGTCATCGATTACATTTGTGTATGGACTAAAATCCTTCCTTTATAAGTCTGAAAGTAGCCCAGTGGTTAAGACTGTTGCATGAGAACAAACTGTACAGAGTTCAAACCCCACTCCGGTCAGCAGAATTTTTCCACCTCATCTTACTCCAGTGAGTCAGGGGTCGTAGATAACATTTGTGTATGGAAAGAAATCCTCTCTTCACAGGACCAGGGATAGCTCAGTGCTTAAGACTGCTGACTCTGAATGACAGGTACTGGGTTCGAATCCCACTCATGTTGACAAAATTGAGTTTAAGCTTGTCATACTTTACTGAGCCAGGAGTCCTCGATTACATTTGTGTATAGAAAACAATCTTCTCTTCACAAGACCCAGAATAGACCAGGGGTTACGACATCTGACTCGGAATGAAAAGTACTGGGTTCAAATCCCACTCAGGTTGACTGTATTTTGTTCTACTTCATCAAACTTTACTGGGCCATCAGTCCTCGATTAGATTTGTGTATGAAAAAAAAACATCTCATCAAGACGCAGGATAGCCCAGTGGTTAAGACTGCTAACTCTGAATGACAGGTACTGGGTTCGAATCCCACTCATGTGGACAAAATTTTGTTTAAGCTTGTCATACTTTACTGCGCCAGGAGTCCTCGATTACATTTGTGTATTGAACACAATCTTCTCTTCACAAGACCCAGGATAGACCAGGGGTTAAGACATCTGATTCGGAATGAAAAGTACTGGGTTCAAATCCTACTCAGGTTGAGTGTATTTTGTTCTACCTCATCAAACTTTACTGGGCCATCAGTCCTCGATTACATTTGTGTATGAAAAAAAATATCTCATCAAGACCCAGGATAGCCCAGTGGTTAAGACTGCTGACTCTGAATGACAGGTACTGGGTTCGAATCCCACTCATGTTGACAAAATTTTGTTTAAGCTTGTCATACTTTACTGAGCCAGGAGTCCTCGATTACATTTGTGTATAGAACACAATCTTATCTTCACAAGACCCAGGATAGACCAGGGGTTAAGACATCTGACTCGGAATGAAAAGTACTGGGTTCAAATCCCACTCAGGTTGAGTGTATTTTGTTCTACGTCATCAAACTTTACTGGGCCACAGTCCTCGATTACATTTGTGTACGAAAAAAAATTGTCTCATCTAGACCCAGGATAGCCCAGTGGTTAAGACTGTTGACTCAGGTTGAAGAGTGTGGGGTTCGACTCCTGCTTGGGTCGATGTGAAATTAAAAAGATCAGCTGGAGGCTGCAAGTTGACAAATATTGTAACTGTGTTGTTTCTCTCATGTAATGTTAAAATAATAATTTAATTTACTTTTTTTATATCCAATTACAATTAACCTATTTTATTTTATTTGTACCCAGGAGAGCTCATTGGTCAACGCTCTTTATTTATCCTATTCCCACCCACCTCAGGAGTTACACTCACTCACACACACTCCTACACACACACACACGCGCACTCATTCTCACACACACACACACACGCACAGGTAACCCCTGAGGTGTCATCATTGACTATTTGACATTTTATTTTGGATTATTATTAGCTTTAGTGTTGACTTAATTTTTCAACTATATGTTAGTCAAAGAAGTAGCACATAACATTAGTCTGTGTGGGGGAGAAGAAGCAGCCCACAATGTATGTCGTCTTGACGCCATACTGCCAAATTACTGACTCCATGTATGGGATTTGAACTCACTACCCCTGTATTAGGAGCCCACAGTGTTGACCATTGAGCTATCCTGGGTCCCAACAAAGATTGGTTTTCGCTCATATACAAATGTTATCAGTGAACTATGATCAAGGCAAAACAAAGAACAAGAACTTCCCGGATGTGGATTTGAACCCAGTAGTTCTGCGTGTGGGCCAGCAGTGTTAACCATTGAGCTATCACAGGTCCCACTAAGTATTGTTTTTCACTCATATACAAATGTAATCAGTGAACTATGATCAAGGCAAAACAAAAAACTAACGCCTCCTAACAATGGATTTGAACCCAGTAGTTCTGCATGAGAGGCAGCAGTCTTAACCATTGAGCTTTCCTGAGTCTTGTTGGAAGTGTAGTCTGGCTCATTCATTAATGGAATCGTGAAATCTGTCCCAGTAAACTACGATTGAGGTGGAGCTCAATTTTGAACTGAAGTTACATATCAAACCAATTGGGATTCAAACCCAGTACCCCCATATTTGAAGCTCACAGTGTTGACCATTGAGGTATCCTGGGTTCCATCAAGACATGATTTTCACTCATATACAAATGCAATCATTTAACAATGATAGAGATGAAACAAAAAACAAGACCTCCCATCTTGTGGATTTGAACCCAGTAGTTCCGTGTGAGAGGCAGCAGCCTTAACCATTGAGCAATTGGGTTCTACTACTTCATGATCTGGATCAATATACCAATGTTACATACCTGTTGTTGAGTAGTTGGTGTGTGCCATGTCTTTCAGGTGTGACATACCTGTTGTTGGTGTGTGCCATGTCTCTCAGGTGTGACATACCTGTTGTTGGTGTGTGCCATGTCTCTCAGGTGTGACATACCTGTTGTTGGTGTGTGCCATGTCTCTCAGGTGTGACATACCTGTTGTTGGTGTGTGCCATGTCTCTCAGGTGTGACATACCTGTTGTTGGTGTGTGCCATGTCTCTCAGGTGTGACATACCTGTTGTTGGTGTGTGCCATGTCTCTCAGGTGTGACATACCTGTTGTTGTCATACCTGCCAGCTTGTCTGCAGCAATAAACAAGTCATCAATTGAGTCCACAACATGTTTGATGTTTATTCCTCTCATGTTGAAGTAGTTCCCATCTGCAGTTCGCCCACTGCACTCTATCGCCACCATGTGGTCATACCTGCAACAACTTCATAGTTCTTTGAAACTATCGCCACCATGTGGTCATACCTGCATCAATTTCATAGTTCTTTGAAACTATCGCCACCATGTGGTCATACCTGCAACAACTTCATAGTTCTTTGAAACTATCGCCACCATGTGGTCATACCTGCAACAACTTCATAGTTCTTTGAACCTAAAATCTATTGAGATATATATCGTATATATGGAGCGGAAAACACAACCCAAAATTCAAAGTTTCTTCATGCGACGTAGCCGGCCTACTTCACCACAGTCTGTGGTCTATTGCCCCCCCCCCCCCCAGGCAAAGATGAGATGGAGATGTGATGGTGACGACTAACACATTTTCTGGGGGGGAAATCACTGCATAGATAACATTTGTGTATGGAAAGAAATCTATTCTTTACAAGACCAAGGATAGCTCAGTGGTTAAGACTGCGGACTCTGAATGAGAGGTACTGGTTTCGAATGTCAATCTAGTTGACATCATTTTGTTCAAACTCATCATACTTTACTGAGCCAGGAGTCCTCAATTACATTTGTGTATGGAACACAATCACAGCTTCACAAGACCCAGGACAGTCCAGTGGTTAAGACTTCTCACTTGGAATTAAGCGCACTGGGTTCAAATCCAGCTCTAATTGATTTTTTTTTTTTTTTTCCCCCAAGATGGCGCTGCTGTAGTGGCTGCTGTTGGCAGGAGCTCCGTGCTCTTGTGTCATCATTTTGTGTTTCCCTCTTGTTTTCATGTCTTATTATATTTTTTTGCCTTTTGGTCCGGGACCCTTTGGGACTGTGTGACAAGGGGTGGCACTTTCGTGACCTCTGTGGTGCTTTTTGTGGACTTCTGGATCTTCCTCCCGGGAGCCTTTTGACCATGGAGACCAGCTGCTGGGTGTCTGCCACACCGGAGTCGCTTTGGAGGGACTGGAGGAGATGCGGATGAAGGGACAGGTCTGCGGAGCAAGCTCTGAGCGCTGGGACGGAGAGGCTTGGCGGTGTCTTGGCTGGGTGAGCAGGTGTCGTACACCTCAGTCTCCTTGGACGTATCCTCGCTCATCCATGCGGACTGGACACTGGCCGAGAGTTGGTTGGCGGCTTAGAGTGGAGTCAGTTCTCTTGGTTGCTTTGTTGGGTCTGCTCCTGTTTCTGGCCACGCTCCCTCCACCCCAGTGGACGATGGCGTGGAACAGCGCAGAGACCACCACAGTGTCTATGTTTCTTTTAGTTGTTATTCATAGCTGGATGTAGAAGTGTCTGCTTGTATCCGCTGCTTTAATGTCTTTCATGTCCTTTGTCTTCTTTGATGTTTACCTCTTACACACATGTGAGAGGGATGTGTACTATGGCTATGAGTTGTTGTTGTTTTTTCCCTTGGCCTCAGTCTGGACCCCTTCTCCAGGGCCCAGGTTTAGACCATTTTTATTTTAGTATATTTTATTTTATTTTATTTTAATCTTCTATTTTTTTCACCCATTCCCAACCTCATTATACTTTACAGAGCCAGGAGTCCTCGATTACATTTATGTATGGAACACAATCTTATTGTCACAGGACCCAGGGTAGACAAGGGGTTGAGTCTGCTGACTTTGAATGAAAAGTGCTGAGTTCAAACCTCACTCTGGTTGATAGTATTTTTTTTTTACCTCATCATACTTTACGAAGGCCGGGAGTCATCGATTACATTTATGTATGGACTAAAATCCTACCTTTACAAGACTGAAAGTAGCCCAGTGGTTAAGACTGTTGCATGAGAACAAACTGTACACAGTTCAAACCCCACTCCGGTCAGCAGTATTTTTTCCACCTCATCTTACTCCAGTGAGTCAGGGGTCGTAGATAACATTTGTGTATGGAAAGAAATCCATTCTTCACAGGACCAGGGATAGCTCGGTGGTTAAGACTGCTGACTCTGAATGACAGGTACTGGGTTCGAATCCCACTCATGTTGACAAAATTTAGTTTAAGCTTGTCATACTTTACTGAGCCAGGAGTCCTCGATTACATTTGTGTATAGAACACAATCTTCACTTCACAAGATCCAGGATAGACCAGGGGTTAAGACATCTGACTCGGAATGAAAAGTACTGGGTTCAAGTCACACTCAGGTTGACTGTGTTTTGTTCTACCTCATCAAACTTTACTGGGCCATCAGTCCTCGATTACATTTGTGTATGAAAAAAAATATATCTCATCAAGACCCAGGATAGCTCGGTGGTTAAGACTGCTGACTCTGAATGACAGGTACTGGGTTCGAATCCCACTCATGTTGACAAAATTTAGTTTAAGCTTGTCATACTTTACTGAGCCAGGAGTCCTCGATTACATTTGTGTATAGAACACAATCTTCACTTCACAAGATCCAGGATAGACCAGGGGTTAAGACATCTGACTCGGAATGAAAAGTAGTGGGTTCAAGTCACACTCAGTTTGACTGTATTTTGTTCTACCTCATCAAACTTTACTGGGCCATCAGTCCTCGATTACATTTGTGTATGAAAAAAAATATATCTCATCAAGACCCAGGATAGCTCAGTGGTTAAGACTGCTGACTCTGAATGACAGGTACTGGGTTCAAATCCCACTCATATTGACAAAATTTTGTTTAAGCTTGTCATACTTTACTGAGCCAGGAGTCCTCGATTACATTTGTGTATAGAACACAATCTTCTCTTCACAAGACCCAGGATAGACCAGGGGTTAAGACATCTGACTCGGAATGAAAAGTACTGGGCTCAAGTCCCACTGAGGTTAACTGTATTTTGTTCTACCTCATCAAACTTTACTGGGCCATCAGTCCTCGATTACATTTGTGTATGAAAAAAAAAATATCTCATCAAGACCCAGGATAGCCCAGTGGTTAAGACTGCTGACTCTGAATGACAGGTACTGGGTTCGAATCCCACTCATGTTGACAAAATTTTGTTTAAGCTTGTCATACTTTACTGAGCCAGGAGTCCTCGATTACATTTGTGTATAGAACACAATCTCCTCTTCACAAGACCCAGGATAGACCAGGGGTTAAGACATCTGACTTGGAATGAAAAGTACTGGGTTCAAATCTCACTCAGGTTGTGTGTCTTTTGTTCTACCTCATAAAACTTTACTGGGCCACAGTCCTCGATTACATTTGTGTATGAAAAAAAATTGTGTCATCAAGACCCAGGATAGCCCAGTGGTTAAGACTGTTGACTCAGGTTGAAGAGTGTGGGGTTCGACTCCTGCTTGGGTCGATGTGTAATTTAAAAGATCAGCTGGAGGCTGCAAGTTGACAAATATTGTAACTGTGTCATTTCTCCCATGTAATGTTAAAATAATAATTTAATTTACTTTTTTTTTATCCAATTACAATTAACCTATTTTATTTTATTTGTACCCAGGAGAGCTCATTGGTCAACGCTCTTTATTTATCCTTTTCCCACCCACCTCAGGAGTTACACTCACTCGCACACACTCCTACACACACACACACACACACACTCATTCTCACACACACACACAGGTAACCCCTGAGGTGTCATCATTGACTATTTGACATTTTATTTTGGATTATTATTAGCTTTAGTGTTGACTTAATTTTTCAACTATATGTTAGTCAAAGAAGTAGCACATAACATTAGTCTGTGTGGGGGAGAAGAAGCAGCCCACAATGTATGTCGTCTTGACGCCATACTGCCAAATTACTGACTCCATGTATGGGATTTGAACTCACTACTCCTGTATTAGGAGCCCACAGTGTTGACCATTGAGCTATCCTGGGTCCCAACAAAGTTTGGTTCTCGCTCATATACAAATGTTATCAGTGAACTATGATCAAGGCAAAACAATAAACTAACGCCTCCTAACAATGGATTTGAACCCAGTAGTTCTGCATGAGAGGCAGCAGTCTTAACCATTGAGCTATCCTGAGTCTTGTTGGAAGTGTAGTCTGGCTCATTCATTAATGGAATCGTGACATCTGTCCCAGTAAACTACGATTGAGGTGGAGCTCAATTTTGAACTGAAGTTACATATCAAACCAATTGCGATTCAAACCCAGTACCCCCATATTTGAAGATCACAGTGTTGACCATTGAGGTATCCTGGGTTCCATCAAGACAGGATTTTCACTAATATACAAATGCAATCATTTAACAATGATAGAGATGAAACAAAAAACCAGATCTTGTGGATTTGAACCCAGTAGTACCGTGTGAGAGGCAGCAGCCTTAACCATTGAGCATTTTGGGTTATGTTGCTACATGATCTGGATCAATATACCAATGTTACATACCTGTTGTTGAGTAGTTGGTGTGTGCCATGTCTCTCAGGTGTTACATACCTGTTGTTGGTGTGTGCCATGTCTCTCAGGTGTGACATACCTGTTGTTGGTGTGTGCCATGTCTCTCAGGTGTGACATACCTGTTGTTGGTGTACCAAAAAGTTCTATCTTGGTTTCATCTGACCACATGACATTCTCCCAATCCTCTGCTGTATCATCCATGTATCCATTTTGTTATAAACTCAACTCGTCGTATTTGGAGAATACTAAGTTGCATCCCAAGAACACCATACCTACTGTGAAGCATGGGGGTGGAAACATCATGCTTTGGGGCTGTTTTTCTGCTAAGGGGACAGGACGATTGATCCGTGTTAAGGAAAGAATGAATGGGGCCATGTATCGTGAGATTTGGAGCCAAAACCTCCTTCCATCAGTGAGAGCTTTGAATGGTTGACCAAATACTTATTTTCTACCGTAATTTACAAATAAATTATTTAAAATTCCTACAATGTGAATTCCTGGATTTTTTTTTCACATTCCGTCTCTCACAGTTGAAGTGTACCTATGATGAAAATGACAGACCTCTGTCATCATTTGAAGTGGGAGAACTTGCTGACTAAATACTTTTTTGCCCCACTGTATGTATACATTTTACAGGACTCTCATCGTCTGCCTCAGAGACCCAAGTAGTTTTTAGTGTATTATGCAAATGAGCCATGTTAGTCATTGTAGGAGCCAGATCATGTGTGTATGTCACGTGGTGTTTGTGGATGTGTACACAAGGAACAGAAGCATGTGTCACGTGACATAGGTGGCCGTCACCATAAAGAAGGTTTTTTTACCTGTACTCAAGAGGGAGAGAGGAAAGAGTAGAGCTCGGTAGCCATCATTTCTGCTCGGTTGGTAGAGTGGCCGTGCCAGCAACCTGAGGGTTCCAGGTTCGATCCCCGCTTCTGCCAACCTAGTCACTGCTGTTGTGTCCTCGGGCAAGACACTTTACCCACCTGCTCCCAGTGCCACCCACACTGGTTTCAAAATGTAACTTAGATATCGGGCTACACAATGTAAAGCGCTTCGAGTCACAAGAGAAAAGCGCTATATAAATATAATTAACTTCACATTAAATCAAATAATTTACTGTATTGTGAATTGTGATTGAAAAGTATGCCAAGAATAAACGTGTGGAATGTTTATTAAAAATATGTATCATGGAATAAAAACAGTATTTTCCAATAGATGTCCTTTACTTGACATTCTGTCTTGTCAGTCTCCCGCTACGTGTCTTGAAGCCTGCAACAAAAAGTAAGTTTACCACACTTACAGTATAATCTACAAAAGGTTTATGTGTATCAAAACACATGCAAACTTGTTAGCACACGCAAAGCTGATCTAAATATTTGTCGATTAATGAGCAAAATAAGGAGTGCAATCCATCCCATCCATCCATTTTCTATCGCTTATTCCCTCCATTTAACATATTTGTCTTAATGATGTATGCAGAATATATGTTGATTATCAGAATGCCCACAATACTGGGAGGAGAAAATGCAAATACAAATCACTCAACATGAACAGTGAGATTTATCAATGCTGAAAGTGTCCTGCAGGCAGTATCGTGCCTCTTAAAAAGTCTGAAATCTGCGTGCAAACTGGCATAGTTGCACACAGGGCTGTGAGAAAGGAGGCCATCACGCTGCAAAGACAACTGACATAGTTGCACACAGGGCTGTGAGAAAGGAGGCCATCACGCTGCAAAGACAACTGACATAGTTGCACACAGGGCTGTGAGAAAGGAGGCCATCACGCTGCAAAGACAACTGACATAGTTGCACACAGGGCTGTGAGAAAGGAGGCCATCACGCTGCAAAGACAACTGACATAGTTGCACACAGGGCTGTGAGAAAGGAGGCCATCACGCTGCAAAGACAACTGACATAGTTGTACACAGGGCTGTGAGAAAGGAGGCCATCACGCTGCAAAGACAACTGACATAGTTGCACACAGGGCTGTGAGAAAGGAGGCCATCACGCTGCAAAGACAACTGACATAGTTGCACACAGGGCTGTGAGAAAGGAGGCCATCACGCTGCAAAGACAACTGAACAGAGAAGCCTTTGTTCTACGTGTGCATGTCATATTTGGACTGTTAGAAATAAAAAGAAGAAGATATATATTCAGCAATATCATTTTATAGCTGCTGGACAACTTAAAGGGCCGATTAAACCAAAGTCTATTAATTTATGTTGTTTTTTAATGGTATTCCTTTTTTGATTTAGAAAATATGCACCGTATTTTTCGGACTATAAGTAGCAGTTTTTTTTTCATAGTTTGGCCGGGGGTGCGACTTATATTCAGGAGCGACTTATGTGTGAAATTATTAACACATTACCGTAAAATATCAATATTATTTATCTCATTGACGTAAGAGACTAGACGTATAAGATTTTATGGGATTTATGGATTAGGAGTGAGAGATAGTTTGTTAAAGGTATAACATGTTCTATATGTTCTAGTTATTTGAATGACTCTTACCATAATATGTTAGCTTAACATAGCAGTTGCTTATTTATGCCTCATATAACCTACACTTATTCAGCCTGTTCTTCACTATTCTTGATTTATTTTAAATTGCCTTTCAAATGTCTATTCTTGCCGTCTGGTTTTATCAAATAAATTTCCCCCCAAAAATGCGACTTATACTCCAGTGCGACTTGTATGTTTTTTTTTCCTTCTTTATTATGCATTTTCGGCAGGTGCGACTTATACTCCGAAAAATATGGTATTGAACAAATATATAAACACAACACTTTTGTTTTTGCTCCCATTTATCATGAATTGAACTTAAAGATCTGAAACTTTTACTATACAGAAAATATATATTCCTCTCAAAAATTACTTACTGGGTGACATGTCCGGTGAGTATGCTGGTCATGCAAGAACTGGGATGTTTTTAGCTTCCAGATCCTTGCAACATGAGTTAGTAAATGTTATTTATAAAGGTGATGGCCTCGGGTGATTAGTACAACAATGGGGCTCAGGGTCTCGTGACGGTATCTCTGCGCATGGAAAATGCCATCAATAAAATGCACGTGGTTTCGCTGTCAATAATAACATACCAAAACCTCTGTATTGTGCCAGACGCCATTGAGTGTGAGCATTTGCCCACTCAAGTTGGTTAAGAAGACAAACTGCAGTTAGGTCGAGACCCCGATGAGGACCACGAGCATGCAGATGAGCTTTCTTGAGACAGATTGATTGATTGATA
This sequence comes from Nerophis ophidion, assembly GCF_033978795.1. Lineage (NCBI taxonomy): Eukaryota > Metazoa > Chordata > Actinopteri > Syngnathiformes > Syngnathidae > Nerophis > Nerophis ophidion. The sequence continues at coordinate 113,139 of NW_026907109.1, forward strand.
CTTTTATTAGTAGATTGCACAGTTCAGTACATATTCCGTACAATTGACCACTAATTGGTAACACCCCAATACGTTTTTCAACTTGTTTAAGTCGGGGTCCACGTTAATCAATTCATGGTAGTTTCTTACAGTTTGTGCAGAAATGCTATGGTTAAGCAAACCAATTGTTGTAGCAGCTGTCCGGGTGGCAGGTCTCAGCCAATCAATATGGTCTACGGCTGTGAGGCCAGTTGGATGTATTGCCAAATTCTCTGAAACACCTTTGGAGGCGGCTTATACTAAACGGCCTGGGCTACTGGGTGGGAAGTTGGAGAAGATGCAGGTGGAGGCCCCCTTGGTGTCCTGGGTTGTAGATTACCTGACTGACAGACCACAGTATATGCCACTGCAGGACTGTGTGTCTGACAGGCTGGTCAGCAACACCGGGGCCCCGGAGGCTACAGTACTCTTCCCCCTTCCTCTACACCATTTACACCACCCATTTCCACTATCAGTCAGAGTCCTGCCACCTTCAGAAGTTTTCTGATGACTCTGCGATAGTGGGGTGTATTGAGGAAGGTGATGACGAGGAATACAGGACACTGGTGGAGGACTTTGTCACATGGTGTGGAAAGAACCACCTCCAGCTCAATGTTACGGAGACCAAGGAGCTGGTTGTGGACCTGGGAAGGAGGAGGAGTACTCTGGCGACCCCTCTTTCCATCAAAGGGGTGGATGTGGACATGGTAGAGGATTATAAATACCTCGGAGTACACATGGACAACAAGCTGAATGGGTCAAAACACGCTGAGGCCCTCTACAAGAAGGGACAGAGCCGAATCTATATTTCCTTTGGAGGCTAGGATCCTTCAACGTCTGTACAAAGATGTTGAAGATGTTCTACGAGTCACTGGTGGCAGGCGCCCTCTTGTACGACGTGGCCTGCTGGGGCAGTGGGCTGAGAGTGAGGGACACATACAGACTGGACCAGTTGGTAGAGAAGGCCAGTAACAAGATGGGAGTGGAGCTGGACTCTCTGGCGGTGGTGTCAGAGAGAAGTCTAGCAAAACTCCTAGCCATTATGGACAACACCTCCCACCCACTACACTCGGACCTTGCAGAGAGAATGAGCACCTTCAGTGGAAGGCTCAGACTCCCAAAATGCAACACGGAACGACACAGGAGGTCCTTCACACCGACAGCCATCAGACTGTATAATGCATATGTTCCTTGACTGCACTTAAATGTAGAATATATTTATATTATTCATATATATTATATTATTTATTATTATCATTGTTTATTGTGAGCGAACTGTGGTGCTGAATTTCCCCCAGGGATCAATAAAGTACTTTCTATTCTATTCTATTCTTATGGCGGAGAAATAAACATTTAATTGACGGGCAACAGCTCTGGTGGACATTGCTGCAGTCAGCATGCCTACTGCACGCTCCCTCAAAACTTGCGACATCTGAAGCATTGTGTTGTGTGATAAAACTGCACATTTCACAGTGGCCTTTTATTTTGGACAGCTCAAGGCACACCTGTCAGGTGGGATGGATTATCTTGGCAAAGAAAAAATGCTCACTAACAAATGTATACAGATTTGTGAACAATATTTGAGAGGAACAGGTATTTTGTGTTTATAGTCAAAGTTTTCGATCTTTGAGTTCATTTAAATTGGGAACAAGAACAAAAGCGTTGCGTTTTTTTTTTTGTATTTAGTATAACTCCTAAAAAAAATGTCTTGCAATATGCAGTTTGATCATTCCTGCTGCAAATAGTATACATACTGTGATTCTATATTGCAGAAAAGGTGTTAGATGATCGATATGTGCCATAATCTAATATAAGCCCCCCTCCAGTGTGGAGAGCATAATAACATGAATGTAGAGGGAAAGAAGTGTTTCCAAGGGCACATAATGCTTCTAGTACACAAAAATAGGGTGATCTGTGCCACTTTTGCTGCTATCAATTGCACAAAGTAGATCACATACAACACGTCCACCAACAGTACATGCAATTTTATAGTTTGCGCACACAGATAAGTGTGTGGGAATTGGATCCTCAAAGATCAGGCTCTTAATATTTTCAGAAAATGGGAGTATTATTAGAATCAGACCTGCAGCTGGCTCTGTATTGTTCTTTTTCCTCCTGCCTGACGTGGATTCGGTTCTTGCTGAGGTGTGTTTGCTGATCTTCTTGTGGGTGTGGCTTCTTCTTGAGGTCCATTTTCTTCTTCCTTTGCTGCTTTTGTGGGCTTTTTGGCTGCTTTTTTCTTCACTGTGCTGTCAGAGTTGTGTTTCCTGGACACCTGAAGTACAGCCACAATGGGGTTAGATTTCTATGTGCTGGTGGTGATTACCTACTGAATATACCTTTTTCTTGCGGGGGTAATCATGGTCTGCATCTGTATCTTTTCTCTTTTTGGCCTTTGGAGATTTTGATTCTGGTGTGTGAGAAAAGATAAAGACACACTAAGCTTTCTCTTATGTGTAATGGTATCTCAACTATTTTTTCTGGCGTTTACCTTTAGGAGCCATAGGACCTGGATCGCCCTGAAATGACACCATTTTATATTAGTCAATACATGCTACAAATATAGTTGTTACGTATGAAAATGTGTTTGCATACTTTGAACCACATAGTCCTGCCATTGTGGTCGCGTACAGACTTCATTCCATCCACATAGTAACACTGCAACCAGGCCTCAAAACCTGAGTAGTCTTTCTTCTCTGGATCGTAACCTTTCCCACCTCCATAAACAAAAAGTCTAAATAAGAGGAGCACCTTTGTGTCGTTGTCTTCCCCCCACCCCGATCAACCTTGAAACATGGATTCTTACCTAAGTTCACCACCTCCAGCGGTACTGTGTGGCAAAGTCTGAGCAGGTCTGTATTCTCCTCTTCCATTTTGTCCTTTTTGGCTCCCTTAACATTTTTGGGCAAAATAAACTGTTAATAATCGAGGTAAAATACTTGTTTGTACTTATTTGACCTTTTTGCTATGGATCTCCTTTTTTACAGCTTTCTTGTCTTCACACGCATCCTCTGACTCGAGGCCTTCCAGCACAGTCCGGGCAGGCACAAAGGGTGGAATGTTCAACCTGGAAGACACACATGGGCATCTTTCCAAAAACAGAAGGTATTTTGTGTGGAAACAGTGCTACACTTTTATAGTAAACACATTTCCAAGTGAAATTAGGAATTGCTTGTTTATTCATCCAAGATGATTAGAATCTGGGGAATACAAAAACATTCTTCACTCTCCTTTTCAGATCACGGTGACCTGAGTATGTATCTTCATTCAATGGTCATTTCTTTTACAGCAGGCTCTTTGGTGAAGTGTAATATTATTGCTAGGAGTCTTGCAAAAGTACTTCACACAGTGGGCACGGCTGTAACAAAATAACACTGCAATGTACTGTCAACATGTACAAAACCCCAAACCAGTGAAGTAGCACGTTGTGTAAATGGTAAATAAAAACAGAATACAATGATTTGTAAATCCTTTTTAACTTATATTCAATTGAATAGACTGCAAAGACAAGATATTTGATGTTGGATCTGAGAAACTTTTTTTTTTGCAAATATTAGCTCATTTTGGAATTTGATGCCTGCAACATGCTTAAAAAAAAGACCGAAAAAGTTGAGGAATGCTCATCAAACACTTGTTTCCCATAGCAAAGCAAAATTGAAGATGAGATCTCATGTATGTCTTATATCTATCTCCTAGACATAAAAGAGCACTAATGGAGACCAAAGTAGTTTTCTCCTTCTTCTCAAATGTATCTCCTGAGAAATAAGGCTCACAGTGAGCACTATGAGAGATCTCATAGTTGTCTAATAGTTATCTCTTTTCCCCATTTCAACTAAGACCAAAATGAGAGATGAATGAGCTGGTCTCCAATATGTCTCAATTATGACTCAGTGAGAGAAACACCTGGTTTTGTTTCTCACTACTCACTGTTTGAGTTCTCAGATGTCTCTTTTCTATTTCGGCAAAAAGACAATTGATGAGTATTGGTTTCAATATGTCTCAATGATGTCTCAGTGAGAGATATACTTGGTTTTGTCTCTCACTGCTCACTATTTGAGTTGTTAGATATACCCGTTTTCTAAAAAAATGCCTTTTAATGGGCTCAATTTAGTTATACCTCAATCATATTCCAGTTGATCTCATGCCAACATTGGGAGAAAATAATGAATTCAGACAATATGGATATATGGTCTGTAATCTAAATGGTTTATTTAAATAAAGTTGGACTTAATTTGTTGATTTCTTATCCACACGTCATGTACAGTAACTCAGTGACTACAATTGTGAGATTTAAAACTGAACCCAAACAATACTGATATGATCACAAGACACTTTGTAAGAGCTTTTAACATTTGTGAACTTTCTAGAGCAGTGGTTCTCAAACTCTTTTAACAAAGTACCACTTCAGAAGATATTTGGCTCTCCAACCACCATCATAAGGACTAATATTAAAATGCAGTAGCATAGTAGGCCTATGTATTCATTAAAAAAGACAGTGGCTTTATTAAACAAGTAAATGTAATATATTTGCCACTGAAATATTACACACAATGCAAAAACATCATCAACAATGATACTCCATATACAGTACATATTTACAGAATCCACGGCAACATCACATCAGTGTGTATTTTCAGAGCATTTATAACAATGATTAAGGATTTGATTTGTGGCTTCTTAGGCCAGTTCAGTTCTTCATTATTTCAAACTTTTCAAGTGTGTTGGGGAAATGAACTGCAATCACTATGCCAGGCATAGATGTGAAGTCAAGGAAAACAACTTTACCCAATATGTCATCCAAGAATACTACTGTACTGCAGAGGTTTCCAATAGGGGAATAACATGACTGCATGTCTCATATGTTACACTATCTTGCAGCAAAGAAAAACCTGCATGTTTATATTCACCAACGAGGGCCCATTTGGCACATGAATGTGCTGTGGTAAACAAGAAATCAATCTGTACATACTTTAAAAAAAGGATTAGAACCTTTCTTCTGACACACTGGTCCCACAAAGCAGGCATTTTATTTGTTTACTTTCTATTGGCCCAAAACAATTCTTGGAGGATTTATGTAATATAGTAGGCGATGATGCAGAGTGGGATAAAAAAAAGTTTTGGAACTTCTGCACACTGTTTAAGCAGTCTGTGTTCAGACTATCGGGATAAAGCAACTTGAACATTTTGAGCATATGGCTTAGGGCCTTACCTGTGACTTTAGGACAGTTTACATAACCCATGCTGATCAGAAGGCACTCTGCCATGGTTTCTGATGCATTGTCATGTATTGGTTTGTCTGTTGTGTCCTTGAAATTGGACTCTTCTGCACACTCCTCACTCAAACCATCTTCAAATCCTTCATCTACAGAAGACGGTGGGTGTACCTGGCAGGTGGGGAGAGGCTTGATGTTCCAGAGTGGTACATCCTGCACGGTCACCTGAAGGTTGGATGTGTTCCATTTGAAGAGCAGTGTTTTGGGCTCCTTCAGGGGGCACCGCCTCATGCAGTGTTACCCTGCTGCTACCCCCTGACACAAAGAAGAGGAACCAAAAAACTCTAAAGATTCAAATCATTGAAAAAAAAACCAGACAAAAACATGCAAAACAAGAAGGAAGTTGACATAAATTGAACACATTATACAAATCCAGCTAATGGAATGCATTTCCTTTTTCCCCACATCTTGAGCGCATTGTAGTTCATGTTTACGTATCTTCTGTGTTTGTGGTAACACATCATCCACAGTGTTAAATGTAACTCATCACAATACAACACACACTATAAAAAGAAAGTTGTGGATGCTAATGCCAATCATTAGTAAATACACAACAGCAAACCAAACCTATGAGAAAGGATCTTGACGAGGGATGCAACATTATTGTAAATATAACCTTATTTTGATTTCAAAATTGTCACAATAATGCCGTGATGTGTGACGCTATCAAACGAGAACACCAGTCGCTGTGTTTTTTTCTGACAATATTAAGTGGGCTCATCTGAGAAGTAAAGTGCTTCTCCCATGAAAACCCGCCGTGTGGGAAAACAACGTTCAAACGGGACATTATAGAAGGGCGAAAAAGTGGAAGTGTGCAGGAGTGATGGGAACGTTTGTGCTTAGGTTAGCCGAGGAATTGTTGCTGTGAAATATTTCTGTGCCTATAACTGTCGTGTTAGTTGAACCTTAAACAAAGTCTGCATACTGCAAGGTAAAGCATGCCACGTTCATCCAGACCATTTCCAAATCGACCCAGAGCCCTTGCAGCTCACCAGAGGAAATGTGGACATGCACAAAATAAGACATTTGCTGACACTACACACCACAATGTCTACAATAAGTTAGGGAATAGGAGTAATATATTAGAATGAGTTATATGTTAGAACCGTTATTTGGAAAATATCGTTCATGTGAAACCAAGATGTCAGCAAGGGAAAATATGCATTTGTGAGGTATTTACATGATTAAAAGTCAAATTATTAGTTAACTCTTAAGAATCAGTATTCTACAAACTAATACAATTTGGACTGCAGAGGGCAGTTTCTTAGGAAGTTCAAAGTTTAAAAACACTCAACTAAACAGCAGTGATGTAACAATATCAAAATGTCATATCACCGTTACTGTGACCAAAATGATCACTGTTTGCATTATAATGGCAGTATTGTTGAATGTGCTAAAAAGGTCATCAAACCCACAATAATACCAAGTTGTATTGAAAAAAAAACATACCGGACACACAGTATAGTTTCTTGGCAAAAGAAACATTATTGTTCTACATTAGTTACACTGGATGTTTACTGTTTATGTCAGTTTAAAGACACTTATTTGAAAATGTTGGTTTTTGTGTGTTACTTGAAATTCTGCACCATTCCTTTGCACCTAAAATACCTGTTTTTAATGATAAATATGATTACAACATATGAAAATGATGTTTGTGTTCAATTACAGTAAGTGTGTTTATCCTAAACATTCCTCCCACGTCATTTAACACACTTTGACATTTTTGTAACAATATCTTACCCTGGCTTTAACACTATGACGATATCATACCGTGAAATGTTGATATTGTTACATCCTTAGTCATGACCTGATGTTACCTACCAGCTTTAACTTGGAGGTGAAAGGTTCCAAAAACATGAATTACACATGCTGAGATAACTCCTATTTGAAGTTTCATTCTTCATATGTGCTAATGTAATCAGGGTCAAAGAAAGCAATATTTTCATGTTTGTTCCTGACAAACTGTGGACAGCTTTTTATCTGTAAATCTCAATCAGAACTAATTGACTTCAAGAAAGAACAGGCATATACATATAACTTACTTGGACATTGCTGGTCATTCTCCACATTCACATAGGTGCATGCTGCAGGACGGGATGACTGCAGGAAGAAAAAGAAAGTATCACATATTATATCTGCTGCCAGTTTAATGCACCACCACTATACCAGTCTACTCAGCAACTTTACAGTCCTTCTTGATCTTTTATTTGATTCCACTTCTTTACCAGTTCTTCTTCATCGTTTTCCAGCTTTTCCTTTTGTCATTTCGACACTCCAATACTATATAAATCAATCAATCAATCAATGTTTATTTATATAGCCCCAAATCACAAATGTCTCAAAGGACTGTACAAATCATTACGACTACAACATCCTCGGAAGAACCCACAAAAGGGCAAGGAAAACTCACACCCAGTGGGCAGGGAGAATTCACATCCAGTGGGACGCTAGTGACAATGCTGACTATGAGAAACCTTGGAGAGGACCTCAGATGTGGGCAACCCCCCCCCCCTCTAGGGGACCGAAAGCAATGGATGTGGAGCGGGTCTAACATGATACTGTGAAAGTTCAATCCATAGTGGCTCCAACACAGCCGCGAGAGTTCAGTTCAAGCGGATCCAAGACAGCAGCGAGAGTCCCGTCCGCAGGAAACCATCTCAAGCGGAGGCGGAAACCATCTCAAGCGGAGGCGGATCAGCAGCGTAGAGATGTCCCCAACCAATACAGGCGAGCGGTCCATTCTGGGTCCCGACGAGCGGTCCATCCTGGGTCTCGACTCTGGACAGCCAGTACTTCATCCATGGTCATCGGACCGGACCCCCTCCACAAGGGAGGGGGGGACATAGGAGAAAGAAAAGAAGCGGCAGATCAACTGGTCTAAAAAGGAGGTCTATTTAAAGGCTAGAGTATACAGATGAGTTTTAAGGTGAGACTTAAATGCTTCTACTGAGGTGGCATCTCCAACTGTTACCGGAAGGGCATTCCAGAGTACTGGAGCCCGAACGGAAAACGCTCTATAGCCCGCAGACTTTTTTTGGGCTCTAGGAATCACTAATAAGCCGGAGTCTTTTGAACGCAGATTTCTTGCCGGGACATATGGTACAATACAATCGGCAAGATAGGATGGAGCTAGACCGTGTAGTATTTTATACGTAAGTAGTAAAACCTTAAAGTCACATCTTAAGTGCACAGGAAGCCAGTGCAGGTGAGCCAGTATAGGTATATATGTATGTATATATGTATATAAAGGTATATACAGTATATATGTATGTATATATGTATATAAAGGTATATACAGTATATATGTATGTATATATGTATATAAAGGTATATACAGTATAGGTATATATGTATGTATATATGTATATAAAGGTATATACAGTATATATGTATGTATATATGTATATAAAGGTATATACAGTATATATGTATGTATATATGTATATAAAGGTATATACAGTATATATGTATGTATATATGTATATAAAGGTATATACAGTATATATGTATGTATATATGTATATAAAGGTATATACAGTATAGGTATATATGTATGTATATATGTATATAAAGGTATATACAGTATATATGTATGTATATATGTATATAAAGGTATATACAGTATATATGTATGTATATATGTATATAAAGGTATATACAGTATATATGTATGTATATATGTATATAAAGGTATATACAGTATATATGTATGTATATATGTATATAAAGGTATATACAGTATATATGTATGTATATATGTATATAAAGGTATATACAGTATATATGTATGTATATATGTATATAAAGGTATATACAGTATAGGTATATATGTATGTATATATGTATATAAAGGTATATACAGTATAGGTATATATGTATGTATATATGTATATAAAGGTATATACAGTATATATGTATGTATATATGTATATAAAGGTATATACAGTATATATGTATGTATATATGTATATAAAGGTATATACAGTATATATGTATGTATATATGTATATAAAGGTATATACAGTATATATGTATGTATATATGTATATAAAGGTATATACAGTATATATGTATGTATATATGTATATAAAGGTATATACAGTATAGGTATATATGTATGTATATATGTATATAAAGGTATATACAGTATAGGTATATATGTATGTATATATGTATATAAAGGTATATACAGTATATATGTATGTATATATGTATACAAAGGTATATACAGTATATATGTATGTATATATGTATATAAAGGTATATACAGTATATATGTATGTATATATGTATATAAAGGTATATACAGTACAGGCGTAATGTGATCAAACTTTCTTGTTCTTGTCAAAAGTCTAGCAGCCGCATTTTGTACCAACTGTAATCTTTTAATGCTAGACATGGGGAGACCCCAAAATAATACGTTACAGTAATCGAGACGAGACGTAACAAACGCATGGATAATGATCTCGGCGTCTTTAGTGGACAAAATGGAGCGAATTTGAGCGATATTACGGAGATGAAAGAAGGCCGTTTTAGTAACGCTTTTAATGTGTGCCTCAAAGGAGAGAGTTGGGTGGAAGATAAATACAGACAAAGGTTGCTGGAATATAGGTGGAACTTCTTGTAAATGTAAAACTCTATATTATGTGTTCAGTAATGTATATTGTTCCACTTCAAATGTTCTCTGAACATTTATTTCTCTCATTGTTATTTCACTTCTTGTTATTATACTTACCTCGGTGGAGGTAACTATCACAACTTCTAGCAAGGTGCTTGCGGCATTTATAGCTCTATTTCCGTAACTGCGTGACGTTCCAGTAGTTTAAAACAAATAACTGGTGTGTGTTAAAGTCATATAAATACCAAAAGAGAAACAATAAATGGTATTACTTACTTTCAGTTGTTATTCCTTCGATGCTGAATATTATTTCTTCCCATCGAAATCATTACATCCGCCCACTTAATGCGCATGCGTGTTTTTCAGGAAAAGCCAATCTGATTGGACAGATTCATGGAGTGCCGTGCCAAATCTCGCGATCTCAGGATTTACATCAAGTTCATTTTCTCCTTATATGTCCATCTGAAAATAGCCCTTTTTGGCTAGGACATCATTTTCAAATGATTTGAAAATGTATGCTTTCTATCAGACGGCGGCGGACATGACGCGTTATTTGCCATCAGTTAACGTCAGAAGAAGAAGAAGCGGGGAAACAGTAGGTGGCGTAACATTTGAAGGTTGTCAGTGCGCCTACCTTCAACTAAAACAAGGAAGAAGAAGAAAGCCAACACTTAGTTGTTTTTTTTAAAGGTTTATTTATAAATGTCAACAATTACAAACAGTAAGACAAACAACAATATACAACATTATAAAACATTATGAAAACAGTACAAAACAGCGCCAGGGGGTTGTAAGCTCAAAATAATAAAAAAAAAAGAATACAAACATATATATATATAAATAATAAACAAAATGCAAAGCCGTAGGCTTATTCAGATTCATCAAACAACTTAAATGTGGAACACAGCATCATCGTTTTCACAGCTTTTTTGTTGTTAGAGGTAGAGAGCGTTTTAATGTAAAGTTCCAGATCTTTTTTAAAGGCACAAAAGATAGGACGAGTATTAAGAAACTTACATTTATGAATATAAAACTTAGCCAATGAAATAATGAGCTTGCAAAGGTAGAATTCCTTTTCAATTTTTTGTTCATACAGTGTAAAACCAAAAATCACATCTTTAAAGTAAAGCACAAATTTGTCATAAATATTGTCCAGGATGAAGCGACAGATGCCTGCCATAGTGATGGAGTGTTTTCACAAGTATAAAACAAGTGGTTAACAGTCTCTGGGCGCATGTTACAAAAGGTGCAGGTGACATCAATGTCCTTTTTGTATCTAACCATCACAGTCTTTACAGGGTAATAGCGATGGATGATTTTAAATGATATCTCTTTGAGTTTGTTGCTAAGTAAATACCTGTTAGGAAGGGACCACGTTTTGGTCCAACAGATGTCATTTACAACATTATTCCATAAGGAAATGACATAGGAGACAGACACACAATCATTTTGGAATAAGCTGCGGATTTTTCTGTTATTTTTTTGATCAAAGCAAAGTTTCCCCACGGGAGTGTCAAGTGGATCATTCACAATGTTTACAGCAGAAAGAGGAGGTGTGTAAGCCATGTACAACATAATAACACCTGTTGGAATGTACAACATAATAACACCTGTTGGAATGTACAACATAATAACACCTGTTGGAATGTACAACATAATAACACCTGTTGGAATGTACAACATAATAACACCTGTTGGAATGTACAACATAATAACACCTGTTGGAATGTACAACATAATAACACCTGTTGGAATGTACAACATAATAACACCTGTTGGAATGTACAACATAATAACACCTGTTGGAATGTACAACATAATAACACCTGTTGGAATGTACAACATAATAACACCTGTTGGAATGTACAACATAATAACACCTGTTGGAATGTACAACATAATAACACCTGTTGGAATGTACAACATAATAACACCTGTTGGAATGTACAACAT